>NC_134596.1:3957500-4102500 GCF_037038515.1 Microtus pennsylvanicus
AAAAAGTGAACCCAAATCAATGTGGTCCTTATTTTATTTATATATTTATTTTTTGTTTTTCGAGACAGGGTTTCTCTGTGGCTTTGGAGCCTGTCATGGAACTAGCTCTGTAGACCAGGCTGATCTCGAACTCACAGAGATCTGCCTGCCTCTGCCTCCCGAGTGCTGGGATTAAAGGCGTGCGCCACCATAGCCCGCCCGGCCGTGGTCCTTATTTTATATCTAAGGAAACTGAGGCCCAGAGAAGCAGAGCAATTTGCCCAGAGTCAGAGACCTGTAGGCCAGTGCCTCAGATCCCTAAGGCATGATACAGGCAGGACAGGGTGCTAGGCTCTCCCTGTGCCCCTATGGCTCCAACACCTTTCTCTGGGAGCTTTAATTTATCTGATCCTGCGGTCCCGGGACCTCTCAGAGAAAGCTGGCTCTTCCTGTGATTCAGTGTAGAACTCGCCATTAGGCAAGGTTTTACTGAGGGCTCGCTGCAGCCCCACCCACCATGACTCTGCCCACCAAAGTCACCCCATTCCCAACACCTGCCCCTGAGAACTTCAGTGGAGCCTGGCTGGCTGGCACAACTGGGGTTTGAGTGGCAGAAGCGGAGTTCAAAGGTGTTTATGGTTCGTTTCAATGGCAGTTATACCAAGTGCCAGGAAGGTGTCTCCCTGAAGGTCAGGGCAGGTCAGATCTCGGCTGAGGATCAAAGCTGTCTTGCTGTGGTAGGTAGTATTTCCTCTTGGGCTCAGGGGAAGTCAGACGTGGAGACTCCTGGAGACTCATGGGACATAAGCATCCTCGCAGGAATGCAGATTGTCTTGGGTCTCTCCCTGGGGCTAACATGCTATTGAAACAACAGACTCCTTGAAATTGACAGTTCCCCTGGAGTCTCATGCTGGGAGAATGAAAACACAGAAGCCTGGCGCCTGAGGGGATCTTGTTCAGGAGGTCTTTCACAGGGTCCTGACAACTTTGTAGAAGTGGTAAGCTGGGTGAGGCCACACCCATGCAGAACTGCTTAGCTACACATACCTCTTGCCCTCTCTTTAAATCTAAACCTCACAGTCTTTGCTTCTCTGCCCGACAAGGCCACACTGGGTAAACCTCCTCTCTCTGCTTTCCACTGTCACTGTCAATTTAACTGGCTTTTGGAAAAGGTGCCCTGCCCAGCTTGTTAGGGCTGCAGGCCCAGGTACTGACCCCAACCATCTAGCAACAATATGTGTCCCTGGCTGAGATGCTTCAAGCCAGAGGAGCCACTGTCTTTGTGGCAGTTTCCTGGATGTCACTCCTGAGGAACAAAAGCCAGAGAAGGGGATGAGAGTGGGAAGAGCTCTGACTGGGAAAGCCTCCGGGTCGGCTCACAGCGCTTTAGCCCGGCAGGTAAGAGCGCAGGGAATGGTCGCGTGACGGTCTGAGGACGCAGCATGGGTACCGCACACTTTCTTACCCCGGGGGCTCACCTTTCTGTACACCAGACCGGTGATGGCTGTGCGCAGCCTCATCTGCAGGACCTTGACCCTGTACATGTGCTGCTGCTCAAACAGGGTCTGTAGACAGGCTGACAAGAACATCAGCACAGCCAGGAGCCAGCCCGTCCACGCCGGGGAGTCGCGATCGCCCATGAACTCCAGGAATAGGCTGTGGTGGGGAAGGGCGGCAGGCAGTGAGGCCAGGTGGTGCCTCCTGGGTACAGGTTGGGAGTGGAAGGGGGCCAGGCAGTGAGGCCAGGCTGGGCGGGGAAGGGGGCAGGCAGTGAGGCCAGACTGTGCCTCCTGGGTTTAGAGTTGGTCAGTGGTGACCGACTGAACAAAAGGCCACACTTATTTCCACCCTGTCCACACTTCTTTCATGTGACGTTGTTTTCTTTTTGAAACAGGGTAGGGATGGGAGCCATGTAGCCCAGGCTGGCTTTGAACTCACTCTGTACACCATGACCTTGAGTTTCTGCTTCTGCTGTCTCTGTTTCTTGAATTCTAGGATGCAGGCATGTACCATCACTCTTGGTTTATATGGTGCATGCCAGGCAAACACTTTGCCAACTGAGCTACAAACCCAACTGAGACCCTGGTTTGGTTGTTGTTGGGGACAGGATGTCATTCTGTGGCTCAGGTCTCAAGCCAATCCTGCTGCCTTAGGCCTTGAGGGTTGTGATCATAACCCTGCTCCATCAGGCCTGGCTTTACTTTCTATTTAAAGACAAGGGATCAATAAGTGTCCTAGGCTGTCCTAGAGCCCTTGCTGTAGCCCAGGCTGGCCTATAACTCGCAATTTTCCTCCTTTACTCTCCTGAGTAGGAATGGTAGCCCTTCGCCACCAGCCTGATTCAACACTCCAGCTCTTGAGTCTGGACCAGGTACCAGCTTTGGCTGTTTGGACATGAGGAGGTCGTACTGTGCCAACACCAGGCTTTGCCTTGGGTGTGTGTGGCTTTGGCCCCACCTCCCAGGGCCAATAGCACTTGAACAGGCCTGCGTTGGTCTCTTAGCGGAAGGAAATTGCATGGAGCAGAGACAAGTAGCTCACTTGAGTGAGCCCACTCAGTGGGAGGCAACCCCAACTGCCCATCCACACATCCTGACCAGCGTGGTGAATGCCTGGGGCTTTAAGTCTCTCATCTTGGTGAAGACCATTTAGCAGCAAAAGCTAGCTGATGCAGTCGGATGACAGGTTCAGTCCTTTGTCCTTCTGGGGGTCAGTTACTTTCTCCTCCATGACTTCCCCACTCCTGCAGCCTTGCTCTCCATGCTCCGGGGTCCCAAGTCCCACCCAGATGTACACAAAGAGGCAGAAAGAGCCCAAATTCTTCATCCTAGAAGGATGTCCTCACCTGAGGAGCTTGGGGACAGCGAACCTGAAGGCATCACTGATGACCAGGCTGACGGTCCCCAGCAGGAAGGTGGATCGGAACACACGCCAGATAGCCCTGAGCAGCGGGCCCCGCGGGCTCCTCTCTGGCTGCAGGAAGGCCTCTGTCTCAGGGGCTGCAGAAGCACTGAGTCCTTTGCTCTTAAACAACTTGGAGTGCCTGGTAGAGAGGAGACAAGGTGTGGAGCCCACGTGATACTCAGGGGCTGCAGCAGGCCAACAAATTCCCGTTGTTTTATTATTGGTATTGTTTGAGACAAGACCGTTCTGTAGCTCTGGCTGGTCTTGAACTCAGAGCACTGCAGGATCTCTGGGTCTCAGAGGGACACTGTTCGGGGCCTTTCCACCGTGATGCCCATTTTTAGGGTACTGAAGAGAATCCCCACTTAGAATCTCTGCTGAGATTACACATCGCGCTCTGGGCAGATGTGCCCCCCGAGTCCAATCAGTGATCAGCCGGTGCTTGGTGGGAGCCACGGCCAGGCTGGGCATGCGCTGGGGGAGCAGAAGCAGGACCAGCTGATGAGCCCCGGCTCACCACTCACTCACCCCGGCAGCACACCACAGTTCCTCCTCCATTCCCTCTCCAGCTGGGAAACGAGTTCCTCTGAAGAGTTTTCTCTTCCAAGTGACCAGAGGTCTTTTGGTCCCAGCAGCTTCCTGTAGCCCCTCAACAGCAGCCTGTGAAAGAGGGTTCACCGGTGCCATCCTCGTACCCCATCTCGGCCCCTGCAGGTAGCTATGTGACTCCAAGGAAGCCATCTCTGCTGGGTCCTGAAGGCAGTGAACCCGGCCCACCCAACCAGGGTGGCCTCCACAGGGGAGCTCATCTCCTGCCCTTTTAAAGGCAGGGAAGTAAAAATGACTGACTGTTTACTGGACAGCTGTCACCCTAGGGAAACAGACACTTCTGGGGGTCAGAAGCCCAGGGTCCAAAGCTTGTTTCAGATCTTTGATCTTTCCAGCAACCTGAAGGGGAAGCTCTATTTAATGCAGGTTTACGTCCCTAGGCCTGCCAGGTGTGGCAAAGGAAGGCTAGCGGCAGGCTCTGGGCAGTCCTGGGGGCAAGCAGTTTGACCTAGGATCTGGGTAACGCTCCAGGAGGGCACAAAGCAGAACGCATGGCTGCTGAATATTTCGAAAGCAGAGTTTGAGGCTCTCAGTAGAGCTATTGGAAAACCCCTGTGCACCCAAGATGCTGAGTAATGACCCCCAGGGGCCAGGCCCTGGGCAAGCGCTTTCCCTACTATAGATCAACCTGCTCTGCTTCACCTGAGGTCTGGCTGGCGAGAGCAGGAGAGGGTGGCCCTGACGGGTGGCCCCGACTGCTGGCCTGGGCGCCTGGGAGAGCAGCACTGGTTGCTTTCTCCTCTGCCCTGGAGGCTAGAGACTTGGCCTTTTTAATCTCACTCCAGCTCTCGGCATGCAGTAGGTGCTTATTAATCTCACTCTGGCGCTTGGCATGCAGTAGGTGCTTATTAAACACTGGTGGAGCGATGGAAGCTGAGTAGCGGATGTGATTTTACTCAGCACCCGTTGCTATGTGCAAGCTGAATATGTTCTACTTGTGGAGGCAGAGTTGTCCCCATCTTACAGAGGGTAGAACTGGGGCTCTGGTGTTTCTACCATGGTTTACTAAGAGGCAGAGCCAGAGTTCTCACTTTCTCCAGTGAGTGAACTGGGGCATACTGGAGGGATACACTGGAGAGAAGCTCAAGGCTGGTGAAGAGGCCTGGGTAAGTCTGGGAGGACGCTCTGGGATGAGCTGTGTTGACAAGTGAGAGCAGTAACACAGGTCGGGGGTACCACCCAGCCCTGTACCTCACTCACCCAGAAGCCCACCAGAACATGGCCTTGGAGGGAAATGAGGCCTCCGTCTCTGGACATGGATTCTGGAAAAAAACAAAAGGCCAGGGAGGAACCAGTGATCGTGTCCACCTGTCGTCTCAGTGCTGAGGAAGCTGAGGCAGAGAAAAGAGAGTTCAGGTCCATCCTGGGTCACATAGCAAGGCTCTGTCTCAAAAAGGACAGGCTGACCTTGGTCTCACAGCCTGAAGTGAGCAGGTGTTCAAGGTTAGGGAGACAGGGTGAGCTGACCATGAGCTTGATCCCCCCAAATGTGGTAGATGTGGTATCTCTTTACCAGAGAGAGATTTTAGTAAGCTCAGAGCTTCCTGGAAGTCAAGGCAAAAAGAGCTTCAGGACCAGGCTCACACCTTTGATTCCAGCAGCAGAGGCAGGCAGACCTCTAGGAGTTCAAGGCCAGCCTGGTTTACAGAGCCAGTTCCAGGTGAGCCAAGGCTACAGAGTGAGGCCAAAAGGCTAGAGGGCTAAGGAGTCGATAATGAAGAACAAGAGGCACTCGGAAGAACAGCTAGCACTCTTCTGAGGCGAGGAAGTTCTCAAATAGCTCATGCCTACAATCCCAGCGCTCCGCAAGCAGGAAGATTGCTGTGGGTTCTAGGCTAGCCTGGGCTACCTACTGAATTCCAGGCCACCCTGGGCTTCAGTGTGAGAGCCTGCCTTAACAAAGCAAACAGACTGCAAAGCAAGGACCAAGTTATGAATATGAGATTATGGGGCCTGGTGATAGAATTGTGTGAGGATGTGTGTGTGTTAGGGAGAGCAAGTGTTGTGGGCTACAGCTTCCGGTTCCTTCACTGCTTCCTATCCCCCTTTAGCAGGAGGCCTTCCCTACACATGATTCCGCTCTCCTCACCGTGATGGACTAAAAACCTCTACAACTGTGAGCCCAGATAAGCTCCCCTGCCATCGCTCCTGCCAGACCGTTGCCACAGTGGCGGGACAGTAACTAATCCACCATTCTTAGATGCATCCTGTGACTGCAATCCTCCTGCCTTCCCAGGGCTGGGGTCACAGATGCCTCCAGGATGGGACGAGCAGCTCACATTCAGCTAAATGGCTGAAAGAACAAACAACAGGAAAACACAACTTGCGTTCTAGGCTAACTCCCTTTGGACGCATGGTGCTGTTGACCTCAGAAGGGGACCAGAGATAAAGGTGGCAGAGGCTCTGAGTTCAGTAGGCAGTGACTGACTTACCAATGGCTGGGAGTCTTCAGAGAAGAAGGGTGGCTGGTCCACCAGACAGGACAGCATGAACTCTGCCACCACCAGGAACAAGCACAGGTAGGTGGCCAAGTGGTAGAGGGGCTCATGGTGGAAGTTCTGTGGGGACAGAGAACCCCGCTGAGCCCAGGAGTGGCAGTCACAGTGAAGGGGTTCCAGAGGTCGAGGTTGAGACTGGACATGGGTCCTGAGGCCTGGAGCAATTTCTAGATAGGTACCAAGCCCTGGTGCAAGAAACATGGTCCTAGCATCCCTAGTCATCCTGGCTCACACACATGTGGCTTACCATGAGTGAGTCACAGCCCCTGGGGCACTGGATCTCTTCCTTTCTCCTTTCTAGCCCAGTGGTGGTTTGAATAAGACTGACCCCATGGGCTCCTGTGTTTGAATGCTTAGTTACCAGAGAAGGACACTATTTGAAAGGATTAGAAGGATTAAGAGTTGTGACCTTATTGGAGAAAGTGTGTCACTGGGGTGGGCTTTGACGTTTAACAAGCCCATGTCAAGCCCAGAGTCTCTCTCTCTGCATATTGATCAGGATGACCTCTCAGCTATCTCTCCAATATCATGTCTGTCTGCACACCACCACACTCCCCACCATGATGATAATGGACTAAACCTCTGGAACTGTAAACCAGCCCCAATTAAATGCTTTTTTTAAAGAGTTGCCTTGGATGGGGCAATGGTGGTGCATGCCTTCAATCCCAGCACGCAGGAAGGCAGAGACAGGCAGATCTCTATGAGTTCAAGGCCAGTCTAGTGAATTCCAAGGCAGGATCCAAAGCTGCGGAGAAACCCTGAGTTGCCTTGATCTTTTCACAGCAATAGAATGGTGGCTGAGACAAGCCCCAACCTCTCTTTTAGCTGATTTTACTAGCATCTATTTGGCACTAGGTTCTCCATGTCCTCCCTGCCGTGGTCACCTGACCACCATCTGGATTTAATGGTTCACACCCAAACTTCCCTTATGCAGGAGGAGGAACATGAGTTTGAGGTTAGCCTGGACTAGAGTGTGAGATCAATCTCAAAATAAAACAACATCAACAAAAGAGAATAAGGCAGAGAGTGGAAGATCAAGACAGAACACGCCCTCCCCTGGCCTCTGCACACATACACACATAGCACATCGTCACACAATCCACACTTGCCCATAGCACATCCTCGTGCACACCCCATGTGCACATAGCACATCCTCGTGCACATCCACACTTGCCCATAGCACATCCTCGTGCACACCCCATGTGCACATAGCACATCCTTGTGCACACCCCATGTGCACATAGCACATCCTCGTGCACATCCACACTTGCCCATAGCACATCCTCGTGCACACCCCATGTGCACATAGCACATCCTCGTGCACATAGCACATCCTCGTGCACATCCACACACGCACAGAGCACATCCTCGTGCACATAGCACATCCTCGTGCACATAGCACATCCTCGTGCACACCCCATGTGCACATAGCACATCCTCGTGCACATCCACACTTGCCCATAGCACATCCTCGTGCACACCCCTTGTGCACATAGCACATCCTCGTGCACACCCCATGTGCACATAGCACATCCTCGTGCACATAGCACATCCTCGTGCACACCCCATGTGCACATAGCACATCCTCGTGCACATAGCACATCCTCGTGCACATCCACACACGCACAGAGCACATCCTCGTGCACATAGCACATCCTCGTGCACATAGCACATCCTCGTGCACACCCCATGTGCACATAGCACATCCTCATGCACATAGCACATCCTCGTGCACACCCACACACGCACAGAGCACATCCTCGTGCACATCCACACACGCACAGAGCACACTGCATCCTACACTGGAGGAGAGGTACTTGTTGGGGAAGCTGTCATGTATGGACAAAGGGACAGAAAAGCGCCTGACACCCACCAGGGCCCCACTCACCCCTGCAGAAGCCTGCTGGGCCACGTTGATAGCTGGCAAGAGACAGCAGAGCAGCCAGTATCCAAATAACACCCCAGAAGCCCGAACTCCCTTCTTTCTCTCCACGTGAATCAGGAAGGTGGCAAAGCTCTGGACAAGAGAGGGTGGAGGGCAGAAGGGGAAGCTCCCAAACCCCTCCCTCCCCACGCTCTCCATACCAGAAGAAAGCAGAAGTTGGGGGCAAGCTGGGCTCTTGCATAGGCATTGATTACCATGGTGGTGAGCCACACGGTAGGGTGAATGAGAAGCTCTGGTGCCTGGGGCATCCCCTGGCGGATCCTCCACAGGGGCATGGCCACGTTGAAGGTGTGTAGAAGTATGAGGGCGAAGCCGAGCACCTGGAGAAACAGACTCATAAGACTGTTGGAGGGAAAAGAAAAACAGAGGCAGACTGGAGAAGACACTCTTTGCAGTGCCTGATGGGGGCTCTGTCAGTGACGTCATTGATGTGACATCCCTCCTCGGGAGGCATTGACACCCATCCTGATCTTCAACTCTCATGTCAAAAAGGCTCAGCAATAAACTGCACCTTGCACCTATCCGGTGTTTCCCAAGCCACCGAAGAGGCTGGAAGGTTGTGTGTTGGTGACTTAGGATGTAAAGTGAGGGTTACTCGCTAGGTAAAGAATTGTCTTCTAGAACAAATGGTCCTGCTGGGCTGTTTCTGCTCGAGGCAGGGGATCAACACTGCTTAAAAGCTGGGCTGTTGCTAACTGCAAGCCCCAACTTCAATTGCTCTCAGGAAGGTGATATTGAAACCCACCTGACCGCCTCAATAGACCCTACCAATTATGGAATGCATCTCTGCGATACTTTCCAGGGCCAGCCAGCTGCAGCTGTGCCGTGGTGGAGCCAATATTCCTGGTGACTCTTTCATCACCACATCTGTATTGTTGCCCCTCCCTACTGGAACCTCTCTCCACTCTTGGCTTGGCCTCTTTTCTCTCTTATTTGTGTTGGTCAGCTGATCAACCCACCAGTGACTGCAGGTTGCTGGCTGGGCCATTTCCCAGTGAGACTGGAGGCCAGCAGGCTGTGACTTCAGAGCACCGTCACCTGCCATGGTACAGACTAAAAAGATCCTTCTGGCTCCCATGGAGAGCCTTACTTCCTGTTTGCAATGGATGGACCCTGGCCAAGGGTACTCTTTGGTGGAAACGGAAGGTGGCTGGAAAAGGAAGGTGTCCAGCTAGAATCTGTGTGTGTGGGGGGGGGGGTCGCTCTTCCTCCTGGGAGCCTCCTCGGCTCTTCCCAGGTTAATCTGCACACACCGGGAGAGTTTTCTTAATTCTTACTGTCTCATTCCATCCTGCCTCTCAGTGACGGCCATCCCGGACCGAGCCTCTGGTCCTGAGTTTGCCTCTGCTAGACTGTCTGCCTTGCGTGTGGTAAGTGGAATCACCTAGACTGGTCATCGGAATAATTTGGCTTCAAGCTGTAGATTGGCCTGGTGCCTGTAAACAGTCTGGCCATGGGTCAATGGCCTTGTGTAAGAGATTTCCCTGTAGAGAGGTGCCTCAGGTCCCCCATGAGAGGTTTACTGTCCACAAAGGAACCTCAGGAACACCTGCTCTTAGACCCAGACAGTCATCGCTGTCCCTCCCAACTCCCCACTTTGTTGAATTCCTGACAACTGCCACAAATTTTACCCTTAGACTCTACAGAAAAGACATTAAACCTGTTGGTGTAATGTCACCTTGCCGCAGCTTGACCCGAAGTAAATATATTGTAAAGAAGACAAATGTCTGGGCCCGACAGCCAGTGCCCTGCCCAGCCTGCACCAAAGCGCTGCTGGCCCTTTTCTTTCTCTTCCTCCGAAAGCTGTAGCCATTCGCTGGCACTTCCGGTCCTTCCTGAGGACAGGTGCCCTTTGTATCCTAAGCTATAGCCTCCGGGTTAACATGCAAAGTTTTGCAGTTGTCTGTTTTTTCTCTTTCTCTGTGATTATACTGACAAGATTCACTGTCCACGGTCATCTGCTATCTTAACTAATTTTTGCAAAAAAGCAACACTCTGAAACTCTCAGACTCTTGCAAGGTAAAGAAGAAAAGGCGTTTGTTTCTTTTTGCCTTTTTTGAAAAAAAGTCTTTAAAAAATCCAAGCGCCAAAAAACTCCTCCTGAGCCCCATGACCAGCAAGAACCCTAAAGTTTAGCAATGTGAACTGGGAGTGGGATTGGGGATATACCCGTAATATCAGCACTGAGAGGTGGAGGCAGACAGAGCAGTTCAGCGTTAGCCTGACCTACCTAGCGACTTCCAAGCCAGCCTGGGCTACATGAGAACCTACCTTAAAAAAAGAAAGCAAAAAGGATAAAAAGTGTCTTAGTCAGGGTTTCTATTGCTGTGAGAGACTCCAGGACCACAGCAACTCTTATAAAGGAAAACATTTAGCTGGGGCTGGCTTACAGCTTGAGAGGTTTAGCCCATCATCGTCATGGCAGAAAGCATGACACTTGCAGGCAGACATGGTGCCGGAGAGGCAGCTGAGAGTTCCACGTCTGGATCTGCAGGCAGCAGGAAGAGACTGCCACTCTGGGCCTGGCTTGAACATCTGAGACCTCAAAGCCTGCCCTCAGGAACACACTTCCTCCAGCGATGTCACCTACTCCAACAAGACCATACCTCCTGATAGTGCCACTCTCTACGGACCTATGGGGGTCCGTTTTCTTTCAAACTACCACAAGCAGGTAATTTTAATTATGTCATAAATGTAATTTAGATCTAACCTTCTTTTACTAAGTTAGTAAATTTCTTATGCTGCTCTGATTTATGGTATTAAAAAAAGGGAATAAAGCAATAAAAAAGAAAACCAATAAGTAGAGGAGAAAAAAGAAGACAGAGAATGTAGTTGTGGAGGCTTAAAGAGGAAGTACCCTCAGAGACACACAAGTTTGAATGCTTAGCCCATAGGGAGTGGCACTGTTAGGAGGCATGGCCTTGTTGTAGGAAGTGAGTCACTGAGGGGCGGGCTTTGAGGTTTCCCATGCTCAAGCTACACTCAGCCGGGCACACAGTTGCTTCTGCTGCCTGCAGATCAAGATGCGCACTCTCTGCTACCTCTCCAGCACCATGCCTGCCTGCACCGTGCCTGCCTGCACGCCGCCATGTCCCACTGTGGTGATAATGTACTGAACCTCTGAAACTGTAAACCAGCCCCCATTAGTTTCCTTTCTAAGAGTTGCTGTGGCCATGGTGTCTGTCACAACAGTAGAAACCCTGACTAAGACTGTGCGTATGAGGGTATATTTTTGATAGGGAAGGTTAAAGAAAGAACATTAGCTGGGGATGAGCAAGGGTTTTGTATGATAAAATTAGAATTCTCTCTAAGGTAAAAATGACTGGCTTCCAAAGTGAGAAGGGAAAGCTGAGGCCAAAACTGAAAAGCTTCAGCATTCTGCACAAGAACAGAGCAAGTCCGAAGACATGAACATTCCAAATGGTGCGAGTCAGATTCCAGTACACAGCTACAGCTGAAACTGAGGCCTCTGTCAAAGCATGAGGGTCCCTTCAGATACTGGCGGCCTGACAGAAAAGAAACTTAAAGAACAAACATTTTATGTTTTATATTTTCTACTACCTTTTAAAATTATTTTTTAATTATTCATTTTTATTTTATGTGCATTGGTTTTTGCCTATGTGTATGTCTGTGTGACAATGCCAGATCCCCTGGAGCTGGATTTACAGCCAGGTGTGAGCTGCCATGTGGGCGCTGGGAATTGAACCCCGGTCCTTTTGAAGAGCAGCCAATGTTCTTAACCGCTGAGCCATCTCTCCAGCCCTCTACTAAGATTCTTACCCGGCTTTTAACTACTTGAAAACCAGTCTTAAGATTAAAATGTTTTAGAAAACTGTTTGTTTTAGTGTACACACCACTTAAATATTTCATGAAAGTTAAGACTAAAATCCACTACTTCCTCCGCAAACCTGGAAACTCTTTCTGCGGCGTCAACACCAGAGTTGAGACAAATGAGGATAAAGAGAGATGGAAGATAGCCCAGTGCAAGATCAGCTGGGGGTTGGCAATGCCTCCTCTGGAAAGGCCTTGGGACCCTGGAAGCCACTTTGTCCTCTTCATTAGACAGGCCACAGATGCAAGAGCTTAGGCTTGAACCAGGGTATACAAAGAAGAAAATAATTACAGGAAGAGATGCCTTGTTTGCCTAAGGGACGGGGAGCTCACAGGGGGAGCCAAACTGTACCAGCCACAGGTGACATAAGCAGTGTAGAGAAAAGTAAAAGGAGCCAGGGGCTCTTAAGTCCTAAGAGTAATTGTACCAAGCCTTTGGCTGATCTTAACAGCCAAAAGAAAAAGGTTAATGTTTGACCCCATCACTAATAATATTATAAAACAAAATTTCCCCAGATTCTGACCAGAATTTATATCAAATCCCATCTGGTAGTGTCATGGCTTTTGAAAGAGAACCATGGGTTTGGTTCCACCTTATTTAAAGGAGCATTATCGAGTCTTATTAAGTCCTGCCTGGAATGGCTCTCAAATCCCAGGAAGACAATAAAATAGGACAGGCATGGAGGCTCACACCCTTGATCCCAGCACTGGTGAGGTAGGTTTGTGGATCTCTGTGAGTTCAAGGCCAGCCTGGTCTACAGAGTGAGTAGTAGGTTAGCCAGGGTTACATAGTGAGAACTTGTTTCAAGAAAAAAGATATTTTACAATTATTAGATACTAGTGTTGTGCTTTCCTGTCGCTTTAAGGGACAAGCCACGCCCACTCCTTTTTTACCTCTGACCTCCACCTGCGCCCCCCTCTCTCTTCTCTCTCCAGGTGTACACACACAGGGCTTGGCCTCTCTCCTCCTCCTCCTCCTCCTCTTCCTCCTTCTCCTCCTCCTCCTCCTCCTCCTCCTTCTTCTTCTTCTCTCTCTCTCTCTCTCTCTCTCTCTCTCTCTCTCTCTCTCTCCCTCTCTCCCTTTCTCCCCTTCAATAAATGCTTTTATGGCTACTTTCTGTGTCCATGGGTCTGCTCACATGCACCCGCTGCATTGGGAATTCTGCCACGTGGCTCCCTGCTGATGGGAACTTTGTCACTGCTAGGGTGCCTGGACTCTGGAGCCTGCACCCGGCACTGCTGGGAACCCACTGGAGCTTCCCACTGGTGGGAAACTGTAGCTGCTTGTCTCATGGCGGGCTCCGCCAGCCCGCCCGGGGATCGTTTTAAGAATAACAACTAGCCCGTCTTTTCTGAGCTGGATCCTGAAATGTCAACTTTTCGTTTTGTTTTGCTTTTTGAGACAGGGTTTCTCTATGTAGCTCTCCCTGACCGTTCTGCAACTAGCTCTGTAGACCATGCTGGCCTCAAGTAATAGAGATCCACCTGCCTCTGCCTCCCATCCACCACCCGACTGCAATTTCTACACTGGGTCAAACTGGACAAAACTTCCAGGGGACCTCTTGTCAATAACCTGGTTGTTATTATTAACACCTGAACACCCATATACATGACAGGGTATCGCACCCACAAAACCCAGAGCTCCACCACAGAATGTACTCTGACAGGTTCCAACCCTTCCCTCAGAAGCTTCACAGCCTCGTCCCTCGGAATGGGCCATCTTATACTTCTGTCTGACCATCTGTCAGACCAACAAGAGACAGGGCCACATTGCTTTTGTGCAGCTTGAAGAATCTCCTTGAAGAAGGGACCTTCACTCAAACATCCAAGATTTAACCTGGCTGCATCTGTTAGGGGTGGAGTGTGGATGCCAGTTGAGGATGGGTGGTCATATCAAGCCATGTCTCACTCAAGGCAAGACCACCCTTATCTCAAGGGCAGCCAACAGCAGCCGGACTGCAGTTGCTCCCTGGCTCTGTGCTGTCACCACAGCATCTGACTGTCTCTGCAGAACCTCTCTGAGGAAAGCTACCCCCAGGATGTCCCCTGCAGCGGCACTGCTGACTCCTGCTGCGCCGTATCATAGCTTATCCAACCACCTCCACTTCTGCCTTATTTTCCGCCCTGGCAAATTCCTTCACTCCCAGACACTGTGGTATCAGTGATGGCCATGGCATGCAATCTCTACTAGGAAGTCCAGGAGAGGGATGGGGTTGTGTGGATGGCTCAGGGGGGAAAGGCTCATGCTTGCTATGTCGCCTTTTATAAAAAAAAAAAACGGTAAAACAATTGTATAGCAATTTTTAAAAATGTTCAGCGGGACTCTAAGTAAGGAGAAAATAAGCATGGAACTGTCCAGGAGTGTGGTTCAGTGGCAGGACATCCGCTGTGCAGGCCTGAGGCTCTGGGATCTGCCCGCAGTACAATGGAGCAAAACAGTAAGTAGACGGAGTGTGTGGCACGTGCCTGTGACCCCAGAAACTGGTAGGGGAGGCGGGGGATTAGGAGCTCAGGGTCATCCTTAGCTACATAGCGAAAGCCAGGCTGGGCTACTTGGGACCCTGTCCTAAAAATAGCCAAAACACAAATACCTGCCGAAGTTATAAAAAGACTCGTCCTTGGATGGCTTTAAATTGACTGTACCCCAGTGTGTTGCCCACAGTAAATGAGAAATGCCGGGTCACTGTAGCTACGTGCTTCTCTCTGTGCGAGAACGTGCAGATTTGCTCAATCTGTTTGTGAGAACTTTGACCATGGGTTTATCTCTGTCCCCTCTTCACTATTGACCTGTTTGGCTAGTGGCTTCCCTTCTTGCCTCTGTCCTATGTTCTTGATTGGAGGTGGGGAGTCTCTCTGCCAGGTTCCAACCTGCCCCCAATACAGCTGCCCGCCCCCCTCCCTGGTCCCAGGCTCCCTGGTCCCAGGCTCCGTGCTACCATTTTGACTTTGAAGAGGTAGGACATCCGGAGGTAGCACCTGCCATGGCGATGAATGTAGAAAAGGTAGATGGGGCCGAGGACCCAGAGGTACATGGGGGGCGCCCAGCTCCCGGCTGTTCTCAGGAAGCACAGGCTGAGCAAGTGATGGGCCACAGGTTCTTGCTGTGTCTGGTTCCAGACCTGAATGGAACATCGGGGACACCGTTAGGATGGTAGCCCCCTGGGTCCCAATCTCACCTGCCCATGGGACAGACATTGCATGAAAATATTTCAAGCCCTCTCTGGTGTGCTTTTCGTTAAGCAAGGAACTTGCCTAGTCAGCAGGGAGGCAGTGGGGCTGGCTTTGAACTTGTGATTCTCTGGCCTCAGCTTCCCAAGTGCTGGGCTTACAGATGAGTTGCACCGGTTACTTTATAAGAACTCTGGTTGGTAGTTACTACTGTACCCATTTCATAGACTGAGGTACCAAAAGGGAACTGTCCCGTTTGCGCCACACAGACAGGAAGTGGTAGGGCTGACTGTGCTTCTCTGACAAGGAGGGATACTGAAATCGCTATACGGGCTGCCTAAAGCAGCCTAACGCGTTGGACTCACGGCACCGGGCATGGAACAAGCCCTCGGTGATCGCGAGCTCCTGCCCTTACCTGCTGGACTCCAGGCCCTAGATAGAGTAGGGTGTAGATGAGGAAGGTAGGCACAGAGGACATGCCGGCTCATTAGTTTTATGCAAATAAGAATCAAAGTCCCCAGTCTTAAACCCTGCTGGGGCCCAGGTTTGGTGAAGGGATCTGGATCTGTCGCCACCACTCACTGGCCTTATTGCTTCCCGAGGTCAAGTATTTGAGGCTGGAGTACCGCCTTTCCCAACAGCTCGACGGGACTCACCCGCAGGTCGGTGCAGGGTTGTCCCGGTGAGGCCATTGGGAGCCTTCAGTCCATCAGCCCTCGGTCTGTCAGTCCCAGAGCAGCCTTCAGAGCCCGGCTCCAGGCTGGGGAAGAGGCGGGGCGGGGCGGGTTTGACTGGGATTGGAGCTGGGAAGCAGAGGGCCTGGGGCAAGGTCCAGCCGCTGTGGAGGTGGAGCTGTTGTTTGGTAAAGTGATTCTGGACCACCCCCCCCATCGCAGGAGGGTGTCCTGAGGAAAGACAACAGACTTAAGCGGTCAGCAACTGGGGACGAATGCGGTCTAGATGTAGGTGCTGGGATGAATGTAAAAAGTCTTAGTTTTAAAAGTAGTTATGCTGGGCGGTGGTGACTCACTTCTTCAGTCCCAGCACTCTGGAAGCAGAGGCCGGGGGATCTCAGTGAGTTTGAGGCTAGCCAGGGCTACCTAGTTAGATGCTATCTCAAAAGCAACAACAACAACAACAAAAATAGCAACAACAACAGCATCATTCCTAATAGAAAAGCCATGCCACAAAATACATCCTTTCCAATAAAGAAGCCAAATCACAGATTTCATCTTGTTATGTGAATGTGTTGACAAAACCCACAGCTCTTACCTTTTTTTCCCTTCTTCTGAGACTGGGTTTCTCTGTGGCTTTGGAGCCTGTCCTGGAACTCGCTCTGTAGACCAGGCTGGCTTTTAACTCACAGAGATTCGCCTGCCTCTGCCTCCCGAGTGCTGGATTTAAGGCAAGTGCCAACACCGCCCAGCTATGCAGCTATTATCTTAAAGGGAATAAGAGGAACTTTATTCTGGAGCCATTTTGAGCCATGGCTCAGGAACACAGATTTGGGTCACCCAAATTCCATCTTCTGTCAGTGTTCTGAGTTACGTGGGACAGCTGAAGGAAGAGGGTCACTCCAAGATGAATTTAGGCCTTACAGTCAGCAGAGAGGGACAGCCTAGGTGAACTGCACCTCAGACAGCCCTGCAGGAACGAAGTCACTTATTGCTACACAAAAGTCGCTTTCTGGGTAAAGCATTCCTCGTGCCAAAGCCCTGATCTAATCTCTGTGTTTCATGAAGGAAAACAACGCCTACCACTGTAGTCCTGGTTTGCAGCCCCCAATAACGCCAGACGCTCCAGGTGTGCCAGGACCCTCTGTGTCCAGGGTCATGGAGAGGCCGTAGAGCCCCTTCAGACAAACAGCCCTGTAGATGACAGAACACAACCACTCTTTTCTACAGCGACTTCTTCAAGCTCTAAACGCCTCCAACAAGCAGCTGTTTCGTTCTGCTGTTTGCCCTAGAATACAGTGACTCTGCTCGATTTTCACCACAGCCTTCCAGCATGGATGCAGTGTCACGAAGTTTTATAGTTTTACAGAACAGAGAAAGTCATAAATCAAGGCAAGTTAAGAATACATTGACGAGTACATCAGAGAGGCAGATACGGCAAGGTGGAGGCTGCTTTCCTATAGGTCCGAGATGTTCTCCAATGATGTTCTTAGCTTTCGGATTGGGAGAAGCTAGTTGTCTACTTCTATCAGTTTTAGAGTCTGTAGATTCTAAAAGTTTTTTCTCTATTGTTGTAAGATGTTAGCTTCAACACAGCGGGGAGGAGGGCCAGAACCAGCCAGGATAAGGCCAGCAGCCTCTGGGCTTGCAGCATTCCAGTCTCGCCACTACTGAAATTCTAACCAGCCAGGTTCTTTTCAGGAGCTTTCGTTCAGAGGTGTGCGCCGCATGTCGAGGTCAGAGCACAGCTTTGAGGGTCATCCTCAGGAAGGCAGCCCGCCGCCTCTCATGGTTCTGAAGCTCACCTTCCCCATCAGACTAGACAGTAAGCCTCCTGTCTCCACCTCCCATTGCTGGCCACCACATCTGGCATGGTTCGGGGATCAAACTCAGATCCTTAGGTTGCAAGGCAAACACTTTACTGACTGTGCCATGGGCCCAGGACCACCCCGACACCCTGTTCCTTACTCTCTGGTTGCACTGGCACTTTCTATGTAACTCAAGCAGGGTGTTAACTCATGGAAGTCCTCCTGCCTCAGCCCCATGAGTGCAGGGTTTGGTTATAAGTCACATTCAACATGCATGTGTGTGCCTATATTAGGGAGCGAATTTAGGGCCTTGCTACTCATGCACTGAGCTATTTTCCCAGTCCTTTTAAAATATTTTACGTTTTATTTTTCAGAGAGTGTCTAAAGATGTCCAGGTTGATTTTGAACTTGTTCTGTAGCTCAAACAGGCCTTGAACTTGTCTGGTTAAAATAAGATTTTCTTATAGGATTTAGTGCTGGTGGGGGTGTAGGAAAAGGAGAGCCAAAAAACAAATTTCTAAAGGGCTTTTTAAAATTACATCTGACTTGCGAAATATGTGCATCAAAAGGATTTGGGACTTATGGACTATGTCAGTCCATAAAAAAGCTCTTAGTCGGGACACTGAATCTGGGGCTACTCATTTCAGAGGCTGCGCGGAGTCCTCCCAGACACCAGAGGCGCAAGCGGCCACGGTTCCCGGCGGAGCAGGTGTCCTAGCGGTCTTTCTTGGGGGCGTGACGCAGGGCCCCGGCGCGCCTGCGCGGAGAGGCGCCTGGGCGGGGCCTGGGCTTGTCAGCCGAGCGGGGAGGAAGGAGCCGGCTGCGTGCGGTGTGAGGGGCGGGACCGGGCGGGCTGCGGAGTGTAGGCACGCGGAGGCCGGGCCATGCGTGCGGGCCGGGGTGTCGTGGAGCTGCTGCTGCTGCTGCTGCTGAGCAGCGCAGGGCGGGCGGGCGGCTCCGAGGACATCGTGGTCGGTTGCGGGGGCTTCGTGAAGTCGGACGTGGAGATCAACTACTCGCTCATCGAGGTGAGCCGCCGCGCGTGGCCGGGGGCGGGCTGTGCGACCTCGGGCCAGGCTCTCTGCGGCTCCGCACCCTTCCCTAGCAGCGCCGAGGGCCGGTCGGAGGGCGGAGAGGGCCTACTAGACCCTGGCTCCCCGAGACCGAGACGCCTGAGCTCAGATCTGCCCAACCCATATTGCAGAACCTGGAAACCACACGTGTCACTCTCCATACTGCAAACCCCGAGGTTCGGACCCATGGTTCCTCCATCCTTCCTGGGGTGCCTTTAAAGAGATCGATCCCCATCGCTAAGTTAGGACGTGGAGCAGTATAGCTACCTCTTGGGCTGTGAAGCCGCCGCTCTGTCCCCACTACTCCTTTGCTTTTCCAAGTGCAGAGTTTCCAGCCACCCTGCATAGTCGCTGCAATTCCGCTAGAGATTTGTGAAGCAGTTTCTGCCTGAGTCGAAAGTTTTCGTGAAATGATTATCAGCCCAGTGGGATTCTGACCCAGAAAGCCCGTGAGAAGAAGGGGGATGGGACTGGAGAGAGCTCTGGGCCTGGTTTTCCCAAGGAGGCTGGTAGCCAGAGAAGGGGTGGGGCAGGAGGTAGACAGGGGCCCAGTAGGAGAAATGTGGGGGTGCCAAAGAGAAGGGTATCCGAGGCTCCTTTGAGCTGCTCCAAATGCTGGCAGTGGCCTCCTTTAGCATGTCCCTTAGGACTGGGGGAAAAGGTGAGGAGAAGGCGTCCCCACCCTGATTTCCCTTTGCCCTTATCTCCAAACCCCAGTCTGTACGTGTAAGATGGCGTTAGACGGGGTAGAACCTAGAAGCGTGGTTTCCTAAGGCAGAGAATCAGCTGTTATCTTCCAGACTTTCAGTTGGCTGACTTATATTTTATTTTATAATTTTTTTGAGACAAGGTTCTTATGTAGCCCAAGCTGGCCTCAAGCTCAGTATACCCAAGGCTGGCTTTGAACTCTGGACTCTCTTTCCTCCAAAGGACTGGATAGCAGGGGTATGCCCTGGGTCCTTCTACACAGGACTCCTGGGAATTGCTGGGGACATGTTACTAGGTACAAGTGCCACCTCCTGGTTTTGCAGCGTTGGGTGTCTCAGAAACTGCCTTGGAAGGGCTTTTCAACTTGAGCTTCCTCCAGCTTTGGGAGGAGGGAGAGGGCAGTTGGGTGCTCTCACCCCATGCACTAACAGGGATTAAGAGAGCAGAAAGTGGATTTTGTGGCCCATTGTGAACTGTGTTTCTCGAGCCCTAGGGTTCCTTGTCCACATGTATGGAGCAGCCCATCCTTTTGTAATCGCTGCTTACGACATCAGACATTTCATGTATGTAATGCCCTTTTCTGATGTGTACTTTACAGAAGATGTACTATATGGGCCAGAGAGTGAAGTGTGGCAGCCATACTTCTGATTTTGAATGAATAGGCTTCCTAACTACATAGCAAGCCAGAGTAAAAACATAACTAGAAACCGGCAGATGCACACACAACAATGCATCCATCATTAAACTGAGCGCGCAGCATCCAACAGAAATTGAGGAAGTCACCCGGAGTCCTCAGTGTAGTGAAAGAACATTACACCATGTTAGAGATGACGCCATCAAATCAGGTGCTTACAGCATCCATCAGAAACGGACTGGGGAAGTTGAGGCACCAACTGGAGCCCTGCTTGAGCTTTCTCTCCATGTCTGAGTTTCCCACAGCCCACTCTGTGGCTTCCCCAGGCACTTTTCTATCACGGAAGGACAGTAGTGACGTGTTGGAAATGGCTCACCCTCCAGCGGTGCTGCTCTCTTCCCTCCCTGCCACAGTGATGGGGCCAGTCCTTGGAAGACACTTTTAGACAGACATGTTTAGGTCTGAAGTGGAGACGGGAAAACACTGCTCCAGAGCCAGCTTCTCAGTGAGTTCAAACTGCATGTGACAGTTTGCCCATACAATGTATTTTATAACATGTAAGTAATCTAGGTAATCAGTCTTCCCTCCTCCTTCCCTTTCTCTTTTGAGACTTGCCCAGGCAGTCTGGAGCTTCCGATCCTCCTGCCCTCGCCTCTCAGATGCTGGGCCTGCAGGGGTTGTGCAACCATACCTGGCTGCCATTTCAGCCTTCTTCCCTCTGTTTCTGCTCGAGGTGCCTTCTGAGGTTCATGAACTGAAGGCTTGTCTCAAGGGGGAATCTCAGTGCAGAGAACATCTGTCCTTCAGCAGTAGCCTGTGCAGCTAAAAAAAAGAATCGGGCCGGAGAGATGGCTCGGTGGTTAGAAGTACTTGCTGGTCTTGTGGAAGACCAGGGTCAGTTTTTAGCATTCACACCATTGTCTGCAACTATCTGTGACTCCAGTCCCAGGGGATCCGACACCCTCTCAGGCCTCTGGGTATCAGGTACCCACAGACATCTATGCAAAACACTCATGCATAAAAATAAATACGTCTGTAAAAAATTATAGGTTCTAGTGGTTTAACAGTCAGAATTCACATCAAAACAGGGTTCTTGGACTTCGGGTGAAAGCTTCAGTCAGCGTGAGACCTGAGTTCCATCCCCAGAACCCTTGTGATTTAAAAAAAAAAGTCAGCCTAGCCTGCTTGGTGAGTTCCAGGCCTTTGAGAGACCCTGCCTGAACAACAAGGTGGGTAGTTCCTAAAGAGTGGCAGCTGAAGTTATCTTTTGGCTTACACACACACACACACACATACTCCCCACTGTTTCTCCTGATAAGCAGCCGTCTTCAGTCGTAGGACATGACTTGGGTTAGCAGCAGCTGGTGACTTCCCTGGGTACTGCCTCCTGGTCCTCCAGGCCAGTGCATATGCAGTGCATGCATCTGAATTTCTTTATGGTCTGGAACAAATTCGTTTTTACCCTTGACTGAATAACTGGACTTCACAGTCAGTAAGTGGTTGTCTGGGCTGTGTGGATCCTGCCCATGAGCACTACGGGCCATGCCCTACTTCACACTGCCCCTTCCAAAGTGCGCCCTGGGGCCTGACTGCTTCTATGTTTCCTAGGACTCCACTGGATCATGCCTGTATTTTTGCTACAGAATATTGTTTTTTTTAAAAGTGTGTTTATATGTGTCTGTATGTGGTTATTTGCACATGAGCTCAGTGCCCTTAGAGGACGGAGGAGGGCATTGGATCCTAGAGCTGGGGATGAACTCTGCAAGAGCTGCAGGTGCTCTGAGCAGTTCTCCAGCCCCAACATTCATATTTTAGAGGTTAGGCTGATGTCATCTGACCCAAATGTGTTTTTACAGATTGGGACACAGGTTCAGAGTCATTGAGCCATGCAGGCCGGCTGAGGGATTTGCCTCTAACCCTCTGGTGTGTCTCTGCCTGATGGTGCCCAGTGGCTTTCCTTCAGAGAGTGTTAAATAGAACACTCTTCTTTTTGAGTGTGTACCCCGTGCCTGCTGCTTGCCACACCACTGTGAGTAAGCGCGGGTATCCTGAAGCAAGGTGTCTCTGTTTTTACTGTGAGGAAGCTTCGCCTCTGGAGGTGCCATGACTTTGTTAAGGACACCCAGTGTAGGGAGACCCTGATATGGCTTTGCACCTTGCAGCTTAGAGGTTTGTGTCCACAGAGGTTTAGGGTGCAGCAGTTGTAGCCACGCCTTAAGGAGGGCGAATGCATTGGATGTCTCTCACATCAGTCTTTGTCCTGGTGGTGGCGGTGGAGGGCTTTAAGTGAATACTCCTCTAAGCATCTAGAATCATTTGGGGGCGCTAATAGTTCAGCCCCCAGTGCTTACCCTAGACCGTCTTGTTAAAGCCTTGGGGGCAGCCCAGGAATCTGCCTCCTGACTTGCCTTTCTGTCTGAACTGCAGTGCTGGACTAGAACTGAGGGCCAGGCAATCATGGATTTAAACACATTATTGTATGTGTCCATGCGTACTGTGTGTGAGGTCAAAGGATGACCTTGTGGAATTGGTTCCCTCTGTCAGCCTTGATGTGGGGTCCTGGACTTGATCAGGTCTCCAGGCTTGTGCAGTAGGTGCCTTAGCCTGTTGAATTCCTGCTGGCCTGGGAACCTGGATTTTCACAAGTGCTTTGGTAATAGCAAAATTAGAAAGTTTTAAACTTGGAAATTTACATAAAAGTTACTACAGCTACTTAAGCAAACTTTTCAGTTTTTCAGCATTGAAAAACAAGACTTTGGGGATAGGCTAAAAAGAAACATAAATAGCATTATTTTGGGGTACCCTCTCTTCTTTCCCTCTGTCCCCAAAGCTGTTGTAGCAGCTAGCTGAGCTGACATTGGCCGACAAGACTGCATGCAGGCATCACATGCTAATTGATTCTCTAAGACACTTGGTCTTTCGTTTTCTTTCCTTGCTTTCCAGATAAAGTTGTACACTAAGCATGGGACTTTGAAATACCAGACAGACTGTGCTCCTAACAACGGCTACTTTATGATCCCCTTGTATGATAAGGTAAGAGGCAGAGGGACTTCAGTCTTCATCCAGTGACTCTTATAAAAGGAAGTAATCAATTAGCATTCCCAAATGACTGGTGACGGGAGCTGGCCTCCCCGCGTGCAGACACTTGTATTGGAATGAGCAGTGGATGCAGATTTCCCACAGCTGAGTGGATACAGTGGGGCACATATGGCAACATCTCCAGGCATTCCAGCCCCCACAGCCTCACGGGATGCTGCAGGCACCTTAGCGGCGGGAGGAGTAAGGGGTCAGCTCTCAGGGCTGCCGTTTATTCCAGCTGTCACTTGCCAGGATTGACACACTCAGATTGCATAGGCTCAGGTGTTCACCTTTAAGAAATACTTGTTTATGTTGTATGTAGGGTGGGAGTGGGCACTGGCTTGCCTGCACGCTGTGTGTCAGAGGCAGCACTCTCCTGTTACCTTGTTGTGGTTCTCTGGACCTGAACGCAGGTCATCGGGCTGGCACAGCGAGCCCTTTATCCACTGTATTAACTGGCCAGCGCACAGATGGGCTTCCACATGGCACTCTCCCTGCTGCTAGGTGGGAATTTCTGGGTGTCTAGCTTGGGCCTGGAAAGGAGTCCAACTGGCACCCTCAAGAAGACCCAGGCATAGGATTTTATTTCAGATGGGTTGTTTGGGGTAAAGTAATCTAATCACATTGCCCTCCATCCGCCCTGGCCTTCAGGTCTCCTGCCTTCACCTTTTATGATTTTCCTTGTAGGGAGATTTCATTCTGAAGATTGAGCCTCCGCTGGGCTGGAGTTTTGGTAAGTGAGCTGAGTGACAGAGCACTTTGCTGGGGACCACACTGCGCTGTCATTTTCTTAAAAGAGCATCCTTCGTGGTCTGTACCTCTTTCTGGAAAAGCTGCCGTGGCAGCTTCAGTTCATTACACAGTCTAGACACGAACTGGGACCTTCTTTCTGTCGAAGGCCGGGGCTGTTTCTGTTTTGGGTCTCGCTGTGCAGCCTGAGCTAGCCTCCGACTCGGCGTCTTCCTGTGTCAACCTCCTGCAGTTCAGGTTACAGATGTGTGCTACTGCGTCTCGCTCCCCTTTCTGCCCCCCCCCATAAGGGAGTGTTTAAACGTTGTAAAATTTGCCCCACTGCAGAATCCAGATGTATATATGGACTGGGGATGATGGCTCTTTGGAGGGGAGACTCGTCTTCAGGCAGTGGAGGATCCTGTCTATAAAGTGGCACCCGAGGGATTCCTTACCTTGGCAAAAGGCCACCTCTAACTCATTTTCCCAGAGAAACCCTATTTCAGTAAAGTTGAGGCATCCCAGGAAACTGGAGGGGGCCAGCCAGCCAGCCAGCCCATGGAGCAGAGGTCACTTCCATGGCCTCGGAGGCTTGTTTCTGCTCCCTCCAGTCTAGGCTTCTTATTGAACTGTTCTTCCAGATTTGGGCACTGAATGTAGCGGAGTCACTCAAATTTTCTTCTCTCTCTCTCACTCTGTAGACCAGGCTGGCTGTGAACTCAGAGAACCATCTGCCCCTGCCTTCCGAGTGCTGGGATTAAAGGTGTGCCAACTCTTCTCTTTTTTAATGGAGGGAATTTTTGCAAAGTACACACACCTGCCTAGTTTCCAGATAATACGATAGAATTTCATGCTGCAGTGTTCACTAACCTGTAGCACTTACAGGTGACCCTGTCCTCACCTTCTAGAATGACAGGTGCTCTGTTTCTTTCTGTGTTAAGGATTGAACCCAGGGGTCTTGTGTTTGTGGTGTCTCTAGCCCTTGTAACAGCTCTGCTGTGTGTGTCTGTTCTCATTTCACTACGGGGTGATACAGTTGTACAGACTGGCCTTGAACTCTTTGTTGCCCAGGCAGGCCCTTGATCCTGTAATCCTGCTTCAGCCTCCAAGTAGCTGGGATTGGAGTCTGAACCACCACACTCCATTTTGAGTTTTTGAACTTGAGCAAAATGAAATCATGCAGGCTGCTTTTTGTGTCTGGCTTCTTCCAGTCTTGTTTATGATGCTTTATTGTGTGTGTCTAGGTCATGTCCTCTGCTGTGTGTGTAGTTAGGGTTCTGCTGTTGTGCTAAAACACCCTAACCAAAGGCAGCCTGGGGAGCACAGTGTTTCTTTCAGCTCACATTCTCAGGTCAGCACCAACACTGAGGAAGCTGAGGCAGGAACTTGGGGCTGGAACTAAGCAGAGGCCATGGAGGAAATCTACAAAATAGCTAGTCCTCCATAGTGGGCTGGGCCTCCCACATTAATCAAGAAAGTGCTCCATAGACCATCAAGATTCTCTCTTCCCAGGTTTGTCTAGGTTTCTGTCAAGTTGACCAAAACCAACCAGCCCTCCCCACCCTAGTCCAGATGTTGACATCAGGCATCTTCTTCAATCACTTCTCCCCACTGAGCCTGGAGCTCACTGATTTGGCTATCGGGCTGGCCAGTGAGCCCTGGGAACTCTGTGTCTGCCTGCTCAGTGCTGGGCACAAATGTGTGCTTCTGTGCTGGGGACCAGACCTGGGTCTGACTGAGCCATCTCCCCAGCCCTTTCCTTGTATTTTAAAAGCTCAACTTTCTACTGTGAACCTTCTGGTTTTCTAAAGAAAATGCATCGTGTTGATATTAAAGGATCAGATGGTTGCCCTCTATAGCCACATTTGTGAGGGATTGGAAGCTGGTGGTGTGATGATTAGTAGTCCTGAGTCAGCCTGCTCTGCTCATGTCCTCCCTGTGGGGTTCCTGTTGCCATGGAGCTGATGGTCCTCTTTAGGTCTGGAGCCAGCATGTGAGATTGGAGTTTTGTCACACACTCTGTGGAAAGATCCTTTAACCTTTTCATGACTCAGTTTACTTCTTGGTAAATTCTTATGTCCCTTGAAGAATGCTCTGGGCGTGGTGCCTGGTCCAGAGTGAGTCCTTTGGCACTGGAGACTGTCCCAGGTGGTGAAGTGCTTCCTGTATAAGCCCAAAGCCAAGCGTGGTGGCGTGCATCTGCAACCTTAGAGCTGGAGCTAGAGACAAGAGGATCCCTGGGCTGCTGACCAGTCAGCCCAGGCAAATGGACAGGTCCAGATTCAGTGAGAGACCCTGCCTTAAAAGCATGGAAGAGAGCTACAGAGGAAGACAGCTGCCACTGACCGCTAGCCTCCACATGCCTGTGCACATAGCCCCTGGAACATGGACCGCAGGCACACTCATGCACCAGCAATACAGCTGCAGTGTGGAACTCGGGGAGCCCATTCCTTCTGTGGGATGGGAGGAGACTCGTGCTTTCAGTTTAGTTCTGATTACATGAGGGCATTACTTCTAGAAATACTTAGAAGAGTCTGGCTGGGAAGTATGTTCCTTGCATGCATGCTGCCTTTTGTCTCTTGTCCCTACCTCTCCTTTCTTGATTTTTCCCCAGAACCGACCAGTGTGGAGCTGCACGTGGATGGTGTGAGCGACATCTGCACGAAGGGCGGGGACGTCAACTTCGTGTTCACTGGCTTCTCTGTGAATGGAAAGGTTTGGCTCCAGGCTCTGTCTGCGCTTGTCCACATTGCTCTGTGTGTGCCACCTTCTGCCACCGCTACAGAAGTGGGGGGGGGGGGGGCTCTTGCACTCTTAGGTCACCCACAGTGAGCTTCAGGGGTCTGTGCTTTGTGGCGGCCTGGGGTCTGGCCTGTGGTGGGGTACAGAAAGGGAAGGGCACATGCCCAGGACCTGAGTCCTTGTGCTTGCTGTGTGAGAGTGAGGTGCACTTCCTCCAGGGAAGCTCCTTCTACCCCTTCTCTCGGAGCTGCTCTGGGGAGGTGCTGGCGCCCTGGACAGTGAGTGCTGCTTCGTGTGTATATGTGTGTGTGTGTGTGTGTGTGTGTCTGTGTCTGTGTCTGTGTGTGTCTGTGTCTGCTTCCAGCTCCATTCTCAGTGGAGGCCTCGTTCTTCCTCCCGCCGATTCCCAAGTAGAGATGAGGGCTCTGCCGGCGAGGGTCCAGTGTGTAGACCTAGAAGTGCTCTTTTGTGCTGGAAGTGAGGCTCTCAAATGTCTCCTGTGGGTTTATTACTGCAAGAGGGGATCTTGGGTATTTTTCTTTCTTAGAGATTTGTAAAATAATGATACATTTTAAAAAAGATTTTTAATTATGTGTGGATATGTATATTTGAATGTGGATGTCCTTGGAGGCCAGAGATATCAGATCACCCTTGACCTGGAGTTAAAACAGTTCCAAGCTGCCTGATGTGGGTGCTGGGAACTTAACTCCAGGCCCCTGCAAGAGCAGTGCTCACTGTTAAGCAACCACTGAGCAGCCTGCAGCCCCACTGTGGTACACATGCTGTCTTACATTCAGTGTTGCAGCATTTTACTGTCCTGTCCCCTCTTCACCAGTCCTGACTACATCCTCCTCAAAGAGGCCCTTGACACAAAGAAAAATGTTTTAGGTGCCACTTTGTGTACAGGAGCATGAAACAGGGGCCTTGGCTCCTTGGCTGGCTGAGCTGCCCATTGGGTCCTGACGTCCTCCTTCTCACAGGTCCTCAGCAAAGGGCAGCCCCTGGGGCCTGCAGGAGTTCAGGTGTCCCTGAGAAGCACAGGCACTGATTCGAAGATCCAGTCCACAGTCACGCAGCCTGGCGGAAAGTGAGTGGTGTCCTGGAGTCTAATTTGGTTGCTTGGGTTGAGGGGGTGGGTGGGCTCAGACCCTGATTTGGCTCTTAAGCAAGTTCATGCTTTCGGAACCCACATTCCCTGAAGTGGGAGTCATCTGACCCACTGTGCAGGTGGGTGATTAATTACCAGCCACTGTCTGTAAAGGCTGTGCCCCAGCTGGGTTTGAATGGGCTTCTCCAGTGATTACCAGCCACTGTCTGTAAAGGCTGTGCCCCAGCTGGGTTTGAATGGGCTCCTCCATTTGCTGTGTGGCTTGGGACAGCCACTTTCCCCCCTGCTTTGCTTTTCTAATTTACAGATGAAGGTAAAGAGAGGTTCCTGGGAAGACCAGTGTGATTGTTTCAGATTGGCCAGGTGGTGCTAATGAGCGTGTGCTGACCACAGGCTAACACAGTTAGGGTTCAGAGACAGCGTTTTATCATTTACATGGAAACCATTTTGTAGTTGGATCTGGTGGCTGTTTAGTTAACCTGGCGGAATGAAACGTAAAGAGCTGTTTAATGAGCTGTGCAGTGGGGCGAGCACGGCTGTAGCTGTGAGCAGATGTGCTGGGTTAACACCAGAGTAATCGGAGCTGATACTTATGCAAACATTTAGAGCATTGCTACTTCAGCATGCAAAACCCAACCAACATGGTAACTGCAGCTAATAGCTTCTAGTGTGTTATCTAACGTCAAAGTCGCCATCGATCGGCTGTCCCTGATCAGTGCCTGGTCTTGGTCTGGAGTAGCACCCGGCTGTGCTTCTTCCTGGCCCAGCCTAGACTGAGTGTCCTTCAGCCAAGTTCTTGGGACCAGAAGGGCCTCGGTTTTCCAGAATTTGGAATGTTTTCATACATACAATGTGTTAGTTTCTCAGTGCTAATAATCACAGCTGACAGGAGCGAGGCTCTTTCTGACTCATGGTTTCAGACCATGGGCATTTAGCTTTCATGTTTCTGGGCCCCCTGCCCCAGTGACACACTTCCTGCACTGAGGCCCCACCCCCTACCTATAGTGACATACTTCTTCTCTGAGGCCTGTCCCTCTGTGTTCCCCCAACACTTCCCAATGGTTCATCCCATCCCGAATCCATCAACGGCTGATCTGTTGGTTAGGCAAACCCCTCTGAACCCTGTACTGGGAACCGAGACTGCAGCACACGTGCCTTCTGAGCCCTGTACTGGGAACTGAGACTGCAGCATACGTGCCTTCAGGGACATGTGAACATGGACTTCATTTCATCTGTGTGTGTCTTAAGCATGCAGGCTGAAGTACCCATCCAGAATTTTAAATAATTACTACACTACACAATTCAGTGGTATAGAATTTTCTACTTTTGTGGTATAGTATTGGTACTCAAAAAGTTCTGGATCTTGGATTCCTGATGTTCAAACGAAGGATGACCCAGCTGTAGTTTGTTGCAGACCTGACCAGGAGGTGTCTTACGCTCCTTTGCCCTGAACTATCCTAAGCAGTGCTCAGAGAGCATGTCGGGACCTGGGGAGTAGAAAGGCTAAATTAACGGCGCCAGAAACCAGTAGCCTCTTTAGCTTTATTGTAGCAAAGTAGTTCTCAAGCCCTGTCCGGACAGCATTTCATAGACTGCGGGAGAATGCAATTACTGCCTGTAGTAAGTTCCTTGTGGCAAAATTAGCTTCTGATTGGCAGGTGCCTTGTTCAGATGGAGCCTGGTATGGCTCTGGCTGTAGCCTTTGCAGTGCCGTCTCAACTGGCCGTGGCCTTAGCTCATCTGGAGTCTCTAGAAGTCCGCTTACTGGCTGATGGCTTTGTCACAGTTCGTCTGCGAGAGAGGTCACTGACCTTGTTCAGAAGAGGGCATTGCATCCTCTGGACCTGGGGTCACCTGCACTCAGAACCAAACCTGGGTCCTCTGGAAGAGCAGCTAGTGCTCTTAGCCATGAGACAGCTCTCTGGTGCCTACCTTGAATTTTCAGCTTTCCTGTCTCGGCTTCCTGAATACAGGAATTACAGGTGCACGTCACTATGCCTGGCTGTAGGGCCACTGTGTATTAGCTATCTGCCCCAGCCTGGGGCACAGCTCCTCCCTTCCCACTCCTTAGCTTTTAGTTATTTTTTTCTCCTCCCCATCCCTGTTCATGTCAATCAAGCCTGCTGATTATTGTGAGCTTACGCCAGGACTCCTGGAGCTGCTGGGAGTGTTGGCTCACTGTGTGCTAGCAGTGTGCAGAGTGGCTTTCCTTGCTTTCTGGCACGTGGGGAGTGTTCAGTGAGTGAGTTTGGACAGAACTGGATTGAGTAGCTCTTGGAAGCCTACAGTAATTCCCGCATAGTCCCTGTCTAAAACCTGGGTTAAGTGATGTGCTATTCTGTGTTTCTCAGGTTTGCATTTTTTAAAGTTCTTCCTGGAGATTATGAAATTCTTGCAACTCATCCGACCTGGGCTCTGAAGGAGGTAAGCTTTGTCCCATGTCTGTGGATGTGCTATTTGGAAGCAATTGTGGGGATGAGTTTGGGATATGAAATAAGTCATAGTTTTCTCCAGATACCTTGAAAGAACCAGGGTGCTGAAGAAGTAGGTGTTACAAGAGAAAACTCCACTGCCACAGTGGGTGCCTCTGCTTTTGGCTTCTTCTTTAGGTGACAGTTGTGACATTCTCCGCCATCCACTGTCACTCTATTGAGCTAAGTCAACACCAGACATTCCCAGTGAAGTTTGTTCTTTTTTTGTCTAAAACAGAAATCGATAATATGCTAATATTCTAGAGGCCTATTGTCCACGTTCCCTGGGAGAGGGAGATCTCAAACAGCCTATGATTGTTCAGGGAGAATGGGTTGTGTGTCGTCATATCTGAGTGGCAGCGTCTTGTCTGAGTGGCAGCAGCAGCAGTGAGCGTGCGAGCCAGAGAAAACTTCTTGTTTCAAGGAAAGAAACAACAGTGATTTCCTTTTTGGTTGAAATTTTCAACTTTATTCTGCTTGGTATTTGAAAATTTAATCAGACATGACTGAGCAGTAGCAGTGTTCACTGAAAGAGTGTCTAAGCAAGGTGTGATAGCTTGTGCCTGTAATTGTAGTACCTGGGACACTGAAGCCGAAAGATTACAGTGAGCTTTGTAGTCTGGGCTCCATCGTGAATTTTAGATCAGCCTTGGCTATAGAGTGAGACCTTAACTCAAAAAAACAACCAACCCCCCCCCCCCAAAGACTATCTAAAAGGTTATAAGTGCTTGAAATATCATATAAAGGCTGATTCTAAAATATTATAGTAATTGAATGTTTTTGAATACAAATAAATAATAAAGCAAAGCATGGTATGATAAGTTTGGCTAACAGTTACTTGGCAGGGTCAGTGCTTCAGGCCCTGGTTCTGTTTTGTCAACATGGGGTGTTGGATACCCTGAGGGAGCAGGGGCTCTGGCCCTGGCTTTGTCTCTGTCAGATTTTGGTTAGCAGGGGCATTGCTCGGTGTCTGGGGATTGCATTCTGTCCGTATGAAGCTGCTCTGCAACAGAAAGGGAAAAACAGCCTGCTCATTAAAACACAAATTGGAGGGGTCAGAGAGATGGCTCAGGGTAAAGGTACATGCTGCCAGGCCTCAAAGCCCGAGTTCAGTTCCTGGGACCCACATGGTGAAAGGAGAGATTCCTAGTTGCCCTCCAGCTTCCCATGTGTGCTATGGCATGGCCCCACCCCCCAACAAATAAATATTTCTATTTTAAGAAGAAGTTGGGGGTGATGGCGGCACATGCCTTTCATCCCAGTACACCGGAGGCGGAGGCAGGTGGATCTCTGTGAGTTCTAGGACAGCCAAGGTGGTTACAGAGAGATACCCTGTCTCAAAAAACAAACAAACAAGAAGTTGGACTGTGAGAGGGACGTGAAGGAAGGGCCCGTCAGTGTGGGGTCACCACCCACATGGTGGGTGCCCCCATCTCACACTGCCTTTCATCCACTTCGCATAGAAAAGAAGAAATTGCAGAGCTCAGTGGGTAGTGCTCGCCGTGCAGACCTGACAGCGTGAGTTTCCGTCTCAAAACCCACGTGAAAGATTGTCTGCAATCCCAGTGCTCCATGGGGAGATGGGAGGAGAATCCCTTAGCTCCGGGGCCTCCCAGGCTGGTGTACACAGCTGAAACCACAAGCAGCTCTGCCTCAAGCGAGGTGGGAGGAAGGCTAGGACTGCCACCTCAGGTTGTCCTCTGACCCCCACATGCACTCCATGACATGTGCATCTGCAGTCAACACATGAACACACAGTGGCTGCGTTGTTTTCGGCAGCCAGCCCTCCATATTCATTGCTTCAGCCAGTCTCAGATTCAGCCAGCTATGGATTGGATATACGTAGGCATTTTTCTTATTCTTGTTCTCAAATGGTAAATACTGCTTCTTGTGTTGGAAACTAATGGAGGTTTAGTATTGGGGAGATGTGTATAGCCTCTGTACACGCAGTATGCTGTTATAAAAGGGACTGGGTACCTGAGGCTGTCTGAGTTTGGGATGCCTGTGTCTGTAATTTTATTATGAATTCTGTGTTCATACTGCCTTTTTAGTTAAAAATTTAAACATGTCCTTGTGTTGCTGAGTGTTCTGGAAGGACTTATTATTATTTTTGTCTATTTCCTTTTGAGACTGTCACATTGTATCCCAGGGTGTCCTCAAATTCACAGTCTTCTTTCTACTCCTGTGTTGGGCGGTCAGGGTTTAGCACTGTTGAAGCTAAGAACTCTTCCTTTTTCTAGGCAAGTACCACGGTGAGGGTGACGAACTCCAATGCTAATGCAGCCGGTCCCCTCGTAGTGGCTGGCTACAACGTGTCTGGCTCTGTCCGCAGTGACGGGGAGCCCATGAAAGGGGTGAAGTTTCTTCTCTTTTCTTCTTTAGTAAACAAAGAGGTAAGCATAGATCGGGGGTGGGGAGTGGCAGGTTGGGGCTTGCTGTTGACCATACCAGTGTGGTTGGTTTGTGACCTGGATGTTTAAGAACACCATATCTCCTTGGACTGTCTGCACCATGAGGCCGTGGAGCTGGGAGATGCTTGGGCTCTGGCCAGGCTCACACAGTATCAGGTTCTACTACTACCTGTTGCTCTGTGGTATCTTGGGCATGTCACTTTTCTTCCTTGGCCAGTTTTCTTATTGTTGGGGAGATGCCTCACCAGTTTTCCTAAGAAGACTGCCCATTTTTAACTTCTGAGGCTGGGTGTAGAGATTTGTGTTCCATTTGCCTGCTTAAATTAACTTCTTGCAAGAAACCCATGCGTTGACCTCTAGAAGCTGGCCTGGTCTTGTTTGTGGCTGTTGGGTAATCGGAACATGGGAACTTCTTCTTTCCTGACACAGGATGTCCTGGGCTGCAATGTGTCCCCGGTGTCCGGGTTCCAGCATCCAGATGAGAGCCTGGTTTATCTGTGCCATGCGGTCTCCAAAGAAGACGGCTCGTTTTCTTTCTATTCCTTGCCGAGTGGGGGCTACACTGTGGTGAGTGAGTGGGTTTCTCTCTGTACAGGACACTGGCGTGAGACGAGCCCCTGCCCTTTGGGCGTTGTGTGAGTCATCTTTCTGTATGCTGACACCATTTGAGCTGAGCCAACCGAAAGGAATAATCATGGTCTCAGTTTCTGGCTGATTACCCTCTTGCTTTTGGGACTGAGGTGAGGCAGTAGGGTGTAGCTGAAGCCTGTGGTAGAGGAAATCTATTCACTTCCTTCAGGCCCTGCTTCCTACAGGTGCTGCCACGTCCCAGCAGTACTGACACACATGCCTCCAGCACAGGAGCGGCCTTTCCACATGGCAGCACGCGCTTCATACCGCCACATCCACAGTTATCCTGGGACATGTGGCACATGGACTGCGTGTTGGACGTGCCTGCTAGTGCATAGGATTTTGGGGCGTTTCAGATCCAAATCAGTAGTAGATATTGAATAGTTAAATAAATGGTGAGCCTGTATCCATGAGCACTCAGCCAAGCAAGGATAGATTGAGTGTCCCTAAAGCTAAAAACCCATATCTAAAACACTCTAAAATCTGAGTACACTATTGAGTTTGCCATCAGCTTTTGTCTCTTTGTCTGTACTGTGTGTGTAGAATGCAGTGGATCTCAAGTTCAGACTTGGACCTGCCCACAGGATGTCTTATCATGCACTGCAGGCACTCCTGCATCTGAGCAGCTCAGTGGGGATACCCTGGGGATCACAGCCCGAACTGACATGAGACATGGAGCACAGGGCTCCATTAGACCAGCAGCTGGGACTCACATTCCTCTGGTTGTGTGGGCTGCTAGGCCCAGGTGAATACTGACTGTAGAATTGTGTGGTTCTTTCTTCATAATCACCAGACCCCTCCTTCTAGGTGCCCTTCTACAGAGGAGAGAGGATCACCTTCGATGTGGCACCTTCCAGACTTGACTTCACTGTGGAGCACGACAGCCTGAGACTGGAGGTGAAGCTGCGCAGTGCCCTGGAGGCAGGCGTTTGGGGTCCTAGCTCTGGGCGCAGATGTTGTAAACTTGCCCACATCAGCATCCTGCCCAGGATGACTGTTGGAGGACGTGGGCTCTGTGCCCTAGCCTGGGGTACACTAGATATCCCACCTCTCTTACACAGTGTCTTCATCTCGCAGAGCTAGCTGGAGTCTGGTCAGTGCTGCTCTTTAGTGAGGTTGCCCACTTAGTGCCTGGCTTGTGCTTTGGGTTCTGTTCCACATTGACCATGCAGTGTGGGCTTAAGTGTTCAATGGTCTTTCTGGAAGTTGCATTTTGTGATGGGAAGAGCCAGTGCCTGTTTAGATAAGCAAGTTAGTCAGTGTGCTAGAAGGTATACACACTGTCTGGACAGAAGAAGGGCCGTGCAGCTCAGGATGAGGACGCAGGGCTGCATGTGCCATCAAGAGTCCCCTCTGAAAGTGACACCGGGCTACTGCCTAAAGGGGAGTTATCCCTAAAATGTGTGGTGAGTGCAAAGGTCTCAGGGCAGGAGTGCCCCGGAGGAGGCCAGGGGAGCTGTAGTGGAGGGGAGGACGGAGCTTGGAGAGTTGATGGTGTAGACCTTGGCTGGCCACTTCTCTCCAATGCTGCTGGGACTTGGGTATTGCTGGGGAGAGGTGATGAGGAAAGCTGGCCTGGGCAGTAAGCATGTGAACTCAGGAGAGCATGGCCCTCAGAGGGGATGGTGAGATGTTCAGAAGACATGGTAAATGTGTTTTCATTGTTCTTCTGTGTCTTTAGTTACAGACATGGAAGTTGTCCCTGCTGGCAGCTTGCAACACAAAGGAAGTGCCCTAAGGAGGGTACTTGGCAGCTGTGCTAGTGAAAAGTTATTCTCGGATTTTTTTTATAATGCACTGAAAAGCAGCCCTCTAAAATAGCAGTCAAGGGAGCTGGCCCCGCCTTCTAAGGTTGCGTTAGGACACCTAAATCCAGGAGGCCAGGAAAATGAACATTGAGCCCTTATTGCCTGCATTGACCTTGCAGGAAGGGTGTGACAGGTACTTGGGCAAAGTACCAGACAGTGGTCAGATGCAGGCTTTAACCCGCAGTGTGTTACGCTTCCCCATTTCATCTCTGTGCTTCAAGCACCTGGCACGTAGTAAGCGTTGAAAACGTCTGTTGGATATGTGAGTTGATAAGTGGATATATAGCCAGCTCAGCTCTTACCTTCAGAAGATTATCCCTGAATCAAAAGGAAGCCATTTTCTTATTCCTCCTCTCCTCTCTGCACACTCTTCCTGTTTTGGTTTGAGACAGAACCACTATGATCCTCCTGGCTTAGCCAGTTGAGTACTGAGATCACAGGCGTGTGCCGCCTGGGTGCCGAGTGCCACCGTGCCCTGCACAGTTATACCTGGTGCTTGCAGTCCAAGGGTGTGCTGTCCTGCCAGGCTACAGTTTTGCCACTTTGAAGCTCTCTTTCAAATAATGCGTACTTTGTAGCATGTAGCTGAGGCAGGACGGGCTCCTCTGAGCCTAACCAGAGAGGGATGAGATGTAGGGAATCAGTCAGGCCTTTTAGATGCTGAGGAGTTTGAAGATAGAAAATTAGGTTGGTGATATCTCACCCAGATAGCTCATCTGAGAAACCAAAGGTGGGGGCTTGGAGCTCAGTGCTACCCAGGAGAGCCCAGTCTTGGTGCTTGGAGCAAACAGGGCACACACAGATAAGGCATGGGGCTGTGTGTTGAGAGTCTTTGCAGAGGAAGTGTGGACTGAAGGAATCTGGCCTGGGATCTTAGGTGTGGGCTCTTGGACTTTGAAAGGGGAGGGTAGGTCATTGATCTTAGATAATATTGGTGGAGTAGGTTGGGGTTTCAGGTGATGCTGAAGGGACATGCTATGGGTGAAGGGAAAGGCTGTGGGTCACAAGTGATGTTGGGGGTGACAGGTTGGTGGTCTAGGGAGATGCTGGAGTCCCAGGAGATGCTAGGTGACAAGCTAGGGTCCCAGGGGATACCAGGGGACAGATAGGCTGCAGTTCCAGGAGATTCTGGGGGACAGGCTGGGTCCCAGGAGATGCTGTAGGACAAGGTGGCTTGTATTTGAGAGGCTGGAGACAGGTGGGATTCACCAAAGTGGGGACATGTGGATGGGGCTGCCGAGGGAGCAGGAGAGGGCAAAGCTGGGGAAACCCACAAGCCAGAAGCAGCAACCTGGCTTGGGGAGCGAGCCTGGCGGCTGTTTTTATTCTGCTCTGGTGACCGTTCACGCATTGGAAATGCATCTGAGAGGATAGATGCTGTGAGGGGGAGGGGCCTGGCTTGAACTAGAGCTGCAAGGGCAAACCCGTGGAGCCGTGGTGCTGGCCAGGAAGGGGTCTTAGTGTCTTGGGCATGTGAATACCTATTCTTCACTTTGCAGCCTGTGTTCCATGTCATGGGCTTCTCTGTCACTGGGAGGGTCTTGAACGGACCTGAAGGAGAAGGTGTTCCAGAGGCTGTGGTCACCCTGAACAACCAGATTAAAGGTTAGTCACCCTGAACAACAGATTAGAGGTGGGGCAGGCATGGTGGTCCTGAGTGTGCTCAAAAGCTCCGTTTGAATCCTGGAACGATAGAGACACAAGGGGCAGAATCTCCATGGGACACAAGCTTGGGCTTCTCTTTGATTCACATGCTTTGGTTTCACAGTCAGAACGAAAGCTGACGGCTCCTTCCGCCTAGAGAACATAACAACAGGGACGTACACCATCCATGCTCAGAAGGAGCATCTCTACTTTGAGATGGTCACCATCAAAATTGCACCTAACACTCCGCAGCTGGCAGACCTCATTGCTACTGGGTAAGTGTGCTGTCTGGTCAGGGTGACTACTGACCATGACCAAAAAGCAACTTGAGGAGGGAAGGGTTTATCTGGCTAACACTTCCATATCACACACAGTCCATCACTGAGTGAAGTCAGGTAGGGATCTGGAGGCAGGAACTGAAGCAGAGGCCATGGATGGCTGACAACTGACTTGCTCAGCCTCCTTTTTTATATACCCAGACCACGTGCCTAAGAGTGGCACCGTCCTCAGTGAGCTGGGCTCTCCCACGTCAGTTACCAGTCCAGAAAATGAGCCCCAGGCTTGCCTACAGGCCCATCTGGTGGGACCATTTTCTCCGTTGGGATTCCCTCTTCCCAAATGCTTCCGGCGTGTGTGAGGTGACATAAACTAGCCAACCCACGGCTGTGTGCAGTCTTGGGAGCATCCCAGCTCCTCTCTTAGCAGTGGTGGAGAAGAAAATGAGCCTTGACCTGACTGTATTTCTGCCCAGGATTCCCCCAGTTCCAGGAGCTCTTTAGAGTCAGCAGGCTTTCTTTTGGAAAGATGAGAGCTGAGTCTTAATAATTGAAGACATTTGCGTGTTGGACACTTAAGATTGATTTCTTTTGCTTTTAAGTTAAAATGGGTTTGTTAAAGTGGAAAAAGAAGGTGAAGGTGAATGTGCCTCCTGCCACACCTAACAACTTGAATTTGATCCCTGGGAGCCACGTGGTAGAAGAAGGGAATAGGCTTGTATAAGTTGTCTTTGACCTCCACATGTATACAGACACAATAAATAATGTTTCTACGTCTGTCTGTCTGTCTGTCTGTCTTAGAAAAATCTCTCTGAAGTGAGCACTTCCCTTGTCTGATCCTAGAGGGCTTTGTTGGCTTCTCTGATGGTGGTGGGTGTGGAGGTGTTCTTGGAGATGTTTCCGGTTGTTGGTAGAGTTAACCATGTAGTCATTGATTACATGCATGTCAAGGACGGAATGGAAAGATATTTAGGCGTTTGCAGCCTAGAGAGGTGTTGCTGAGACAGGTGATGAGGGTTCAGGTTTGGTGCCACATGGCCACTAGGTGGCACACTCTCCTAGATGTTTTTTTTTTTTTGTTTTTCCGAGACAGGGTTTCTCTGTGGCTTTGGAGCCTGTCCTGGAACTAGCTCTGTAGACCAGGCTGGTCTCGAACTCACAGAGATCCGCCTGCCTCTGCCTCCCGAGTGCTGGGATTAAAGGCGTGCACCACCACCGCCCGGCCCTCTCCTAGATGTTTTAATCTGTGTACATCCTGATGATTGGCCCTCCTAGGCTGCTCAGCTGGAAGTGGAATACCACCAGCATTGCAGGGGCTGGGGAGCCTGAATAGGTGAGGTCACAGGAACTAAGAAAGTGAGTGTTAGGGACAAGGACAAGGTGGTTGCTGACACCAAAGCTAGGAGCCTAGTCACCAAGGAAGCATTGCGGCCTTTCAACTTTGAAGGAAGTCAGTTATCCTGAGAAAATAATTCTTGGGTTCAAGTCCTGTTCCTCTCCCCTCTGCTTTTGTGTTGGAGCATCCATGCTAGGTTTCAGCTGCAAGCTCCGTGAATGCTCCTGTGCGGCTGCTTTTGGTGCGGCCCTGTGCCGGGCTGCACATGTGACAAGGAGCTGAGCCCGAGTGGTAAGGATAGGTTGTCGGCGCCCAGCTCCCAAAGAGAGATGCTTCAATTTTGAATTGTGCCAGAAAGAGATTGGGGTGGGGGTGGTAGCTCTGAGGCCTTAGGAGGACCAAGGGAAGAAGGTGCCGGGGTCCCAGGCAGGAAGGCAGCATGTTCAGAGGGGAGGGAACTGGGTGGAAGGGGCTGAACCAGTGAGACCAGAGGCTGCTGATGGGAAGTCTTTGCCCATGGAGACCATGGGGTCAGCAAGGGCATGACAGAGATGGACTTTCTGCCTGCTGGGTGGGTAGGAACTGCTGGGAAGTCAGAGTGTTGGCAGATGGTGCAGATAGGAGCCGGTGGCAATCATCTGGAGGAGATGGGGCTGGGGTGCCTTTGCCCTGGGCGCTGGCAGGAGAGGAGAGGAGAGGAGAGGAGAGGCGAGGAGAGCAGAGGAGAGCAGAGCAGAGGAGAGGAGAGGAGAGGCGAGGAGAGCAGAGGAGAGCAGAGGAGAGAAGAGGAGAGGAGAGCAGAGCAGAGGCGAGGAGAGGAGAGCAGAGGAGAGGAGAGCAGAGGAGAGGAGAGGAGAGGAGAGGCGAGGAGAGCAGAGGAGAGCAGAGCAGAGGAGAGGAGAGGAGAGCAGAGGAGAGCAGAGCAGAGGAGAGGAGAGGAGAGCAGAGCAGAGGCGAGGAGAGGAGAGCAGAGGAGAGGAGAGCAGAGGAGAGGAGAGGAGAGGCGAGGAGAGCAGAGGAGAGCAGAGCAGAGGAGAGAAGAGGAGAGCAGAGCAGAGGAGAGGAGAGCAGAGGAGAGCAGAGGAGAGGAGAGGCGAGGAGAGCAGAGGAGAGCAGAGCAGAGGAGAGGAGAGGAGAGCAGAGGAGAGGAGAGCAGAGGAGAGGAGAGCAGAGGAGAGGCCGGCACCACTGCAGTCAGTCCACATACTGCCAGGCCCCAGCTTATATCTGAACAGTTGGTGTCTGTGTACATCTGATAATTAAAGTTACTTGTATTTGTTTTGTATGTGTGAGTGTGTGTACATGTATGTCTGTACACCATGTCCGTTCCATGCCCTTTGGAGGGCAGAAGAGGGCGTCAGATCCCCTGGAACTGGAGTTGCAAACAGCTGTAAACCGTTGCATGGGTGCGGGGAATCAAACCCAGGTCTCTGCAAGAGTGGCTAGTGCTCTTAGCTGCTGAGTCCTCCCCCCAGCCTCAGTTTTATTTTTTAAATCATATTACACTTGTTTATTTATTTATTTATGAGTCAGTCATGTCGTGTTGTGTCCCCCGCCCCCCCATATACAGTGTGCCTGTATATGTGCTGAGGCACTCATGTGGAGACGGGTCTCTCCACAACATGGGTCTTGGGATTGAGCTCAGGTCATCAGGCTTGGCAGCAAGTGCCTTTCTACTCACTGGACCTTCTTGCTGACCCAAGATTTATTTTCCTTTTAAATTAAGTTTTATTTTTGGTGTCTCTGTGTGTGCACATATGTAAATGGGTGTCTGGGGGCCAGAAGAGGGTCTCAGATCTGGAGCGGAATGAAAATGAGGACATGGCCGCTCCTAGGTGTGGGTAAGGAGAAGGTTTATTGTAGATATGAGGGAAAGAACAGCCAGAGGCACCTGGAAGGGTCCGGACAGAGCATGGCGGTAGAATAGACCAGGCCACAAGTGGACAGAGAGCGGAGTGGGGTAGGGGAGAGACTGAGCAAAGAGTAGGAGGGGCCATGAGAGTAGGAGGGGCCATGGGAGTAGGAGGGGCCATGAGAGCACATGGGAAGGAAACAAAGGGGGCACGGGTGAGAAGTGCTGAGAGGAGCCAGGACTCGGGAACTGCCTGGAGGAGCCTGTCTGGAGAGCCTGAGGCCAGCACCTACTTTGATAAACGTTACTAGGCATCTTAGCCATTTGTCCTGAATATCTTTGGGCCCTAACAGGAGTTTCAGGGGGTTGTGGACCCCTGAGGTGGGTGCTGAGAATGCAGGTCCTGATTGTGTGCTCTTAACCACTGAGCATCTCTCCAGTTATCATCTTTTTTCCTTCTTTTTTTCTTCCTGTTTTGAAACAGGGTTTCTCTGTGTAGCTTTGGAGCCTGTCCTAGAATTCTCTCTGAAGACCTTGATCTCACAGAGATCTGCCTATCTTTGCCTCCCTAGTGCTGGGATTAAAGGTGTACGCCACCAGTGCCCAACTAGTCTGATCCACCTTTAATCCCAGTACTGGGGAGGCAGAGGCAGGCGAGTCTCTGTGAGTTCAAGGCCAGCCTGGTCTACAGAGTGAGTTCCAGGACAGCCAAGGCTACACAGAGAAACACTGTCTCAAAATACCAAAAAAAAGAAAGAAAGAAAAAAGAATGTAGAAGCCTCTGTTGGATGACAGTCACCACAGAAGCAGGTGGTGAGTGAGCCCTTCATTCACTCCTGAACGGCACAGCCGTCTGCAACCATTCCTTGAGCCTGTCCCTGATTGTCCAGTTGGGTCAGACATCAGTTTCTCCAGCATTTTGTTTGGCCCATGATTGTCAGAAGCACAAAGTTCTTTAGTATTGTTTTGTCCAAAGCAGCAGCTGACATTTGCCTCCTGTGATGGCTTAAGAGGAGACTTGACCTGTAGTGAGTTAGAGAGATGGCTGGCCCCCAGATGGTGTCTTAGCTGCACACCAGTCCTCAGGCCCTGACGGGCGCTCTTGCTGGCCTTCTTCTTGGGGAGCAGCTGTGTGTTTCTTGAAGGGCCCCCTTATCTGGAAGCTGGAAGCCAGGTCCTTCCCATCCATAGGGCACTGGGGCTCGAGCTCCTGAGTTCAGTTTCAGCTTTGCATTTGTTCTTAGGTGGCATCTCACCACAGATGAGGACTGATGGTTTCCTGGCCTGGGTAATGGTCCTTCTTTTTGTGAACAGCTGACAGCTCTTCCTGTTTGAAGGTTGACCCAAGTCATATCAGTAATCCAGTTATCTGAAATGTTCCTATTACCTGCAGATTTCCCGCAGATGTCTACTGCGGAGGTGGGGTGGGTACAGTTACCCAGAGCACACAGCTTTGCCCTGGGCCCAGCTGCGGACTTCTGCAGGCGGGTCTCTAAAGTGAAAGGCACAAAGTCTGTCTGTTAGTCAGTCTTGTGTTAGGTTGCCGGGGGCCTGCCCCCTGCCTTAAGTCTTGCTGGAATGACCAGGTTTCTTGTTGCAGGTTCAGCATCTGTGGCCAGATATCCATCATCCGCTCTCCTGATACTGTCAAACAGATGAGTAAATACAAAGTGGTCCTGTCCTCTCAAGACAAGGACAAGTCTTTGGTCACCGTGGAGACGGATGCTCATGGATCATTTTGCTTTAAAGCGAAACCAGGGACCTACAAAGTCCAGGTGCGTGTTTGTCTTACAGTATCTGTGGGTTGGGAAGGTGACTGCAAGCATGAGGACCTTTGATCCCTGGAGTCCATTAAAAGGCGGGTGTACTGGCATTGGCTTGTCATTCCCTTGCTGGGGAGGCAGAGGCAGGCAAATCCCTGAGGCTCACTGGCTGGCCAGGCTTGCCTGCTAGGTAAGCCCCAGGCCAATGAGAAATTTCATCTCCAAAGAACAAGATAATTGGTTTCTGAGGAAACAGCATCCAAAGTAACATCCAGCCTCCACTCACTCGAGGAAAAGCAAGGGTTTTCCAGAGTGTTATATGCCTTTCAGTCTCCTTCCTCCGTGTGAGGGCTGTGGTAGGCCGAGGCTGTCTTCTCTCCCTGGGTATGTGCAGGGCTGGCAGCAAACGTGTGCCATCCTGTGCCATCCTTGTTTCTGGCTGCTCTAGGGCATCCATGAGGCCAAAGCAGAGTAAAGCCAGTTCTTGCAGTTTTAGAATTTCATGGTGCCAGCTTCTGAGAGCCCAGACTAGAGGAACTACCCCACCCTGACTCCAGGACAACCACAGACCCCAGGGAGCTTACCCATTCAGGCAGAGGAGCAGGGCAGCCCCTGTCTGGAGGATCCCCACAGTGGAGTAGGCGTGAGCACAACTGGGCTACTGTCAAGACGACAACCAGAGGTCTGCCCACCTGGGAAGGACCATGTTCCTGGAGCCCACAGGGCTGGCTGGTCAAATCAGCTCTGCTCCCAGCTTTAGTGAGGGAGGCCTAGAAGTGTCTACTTAGCGTGGGTCTTCTGGAGTGAGTTCCTCCTTCTGGAGGGACAAGTGGAGATACTTGGTGGGTGCCCAGCTTATGTGAAGATGGCCACATGAACAGCTCCTGAGGCTCTGTCAGAAGCCCAGAGTTGGGCAGTTCTTTACTGGGAATACAGCTGGGATGTGTGCCTCCTTCCCCATCCTTTCTGAGCTTGGGAAAGGCATCAAGTGTGATGGCACACACCTGCAATCCCAGCACTGGGGAGCGGAAGCAGGAGTGTGAATGTCAGGCTAGCCTGGGCTGCGTAGTCTCTGTCTTAAAGAAACACAGAAGAAAATAAGTACATGGAAAAAGAAAAATGACCTAATTCTACGGGTGCCTCTGGGGAGGCATCAGAGAGTCTCTCTCTTTGAGACTTGGTTTTACAACAGCCCAGGTTCTTTCTGCCTCAGACTCCTGAGTGGTAGGTTAGAGGCTGGTGCTGCCATGCCTGGCTTAGGTATTATACTACTAGTGTGTTACTATGAAAATATCACTTCCTACTGGGCATGCTGGTGCAAGCCTTTAATCCCTGTGCTGGGGCCAGAGACAGGCAGATCTCTGAGTTAGAGGCCAGCCTGGTCTACAGAGTGAGTTCCAGGACAGCCAAGGATACACAGAAGCCCTGTCTCGGGAAACAAACAGAATTGTTATATTTGGTGTGATTACATATCTAGGCTCAATATGAACCTTCACCCTTTAGTATCTGCTGAGCCTGAGGCCCTCAGGAAGGTTCTAGTGCTTCTAGCCTCATAGGCTGGGGAAAGCTGTTCTCTGATGCTTCTAACACAAGTTCTCAACCTGTGGGTCACAACCCTTTTGTGGGGGGTGTCCTATATCAGAATCCTGCGTGTCGGGTGTTTATGCTGCAGTGTGGTCCCATAGCAGAATCCTGCGTGTCGGATGTTTATACTGCAGTGTGGTCAGAATCCTGCGTGTCGGATGTTTATACTGCAGTGTGGTCAGAATCCTGCGTGTCGGATGTTTATACTGCAGTGTGGTCCCATAGCAGAATCCTGCGTGTCGGATGTTTATACTGTAGTGTGGTCCCATATCAGAATCCTGCATGTCGAATGTTTATACTGTAGTGTGATCCCATAGCAGAATCCTGCGTGTCAGATGTTTATACTGTAGTGTGGTCCCATATCAGAATCCTGCATGTCGATGTTTATACTGTAGTGTGGTCCCATATCAGAATCCTGCGTGTCGGATGTTTATACTGCAGTGTGGTCCCATAGCAGAATCCTGCATGTCGATGTTTATACTGTAGTGTGGTCCCATATCAGAATCCTGCGTGTCGGATGTTTATACTGCAGTGTGGTCCCATAGCAGAATCCTGCGTGTCGGATGTTTATACTGTAGTGTGGTCCCAGCAGTAGCAGAATCCTGTGTGTCGGATGTTTATGCTGCAGTGTGGTCCCAGCAGTAGCAGAACTGCAGCTGTGAACTAAATGCTATGTGGGGGCCACCACAGCATAAGGAAGGTTGAGAAGCACTGCCATCTCGTCTTCTCACAGGTGCTGGTGCCAGAGGCTGAGACCAGAGCTGGGCTGATGCTGAAACCGCAGACGTTCCCTGTCACCGTGACCAACAGGCCTGTGATGGATGTGGCTTTCGTGCAGTTTTTGGCATCTGTTTCTGGAAAAGTCTCCTGCTTAGGTGAAGTGTCCACTGCAAATGAGAGTTGGGAGAACTGGACAGTGGGAAGAGATGGGACCAGGTGTCTCTGAAGTAAAGGCAGTGCCTGCCATTCCTGGGGAGACCTGCAGGGTTCTGGGGTGTTTTTTTGTGAATGGTGAGTTCTCAGTAACTGCCTAGCTACCAGGCACCTGAATTGTTTCTACTTTATTTTCCAAAGGTTTCTTTTTAGGCTGAAATCAGATCCTGCCTTCAATGTTAGCTCGTGTGTGTGCATGCGTGTATGATGTGTATGCATGCTTGGTACGTAAAAGTGTGTGCACATGAGTGTGTGTGTGTGCGCGCGTGCATGGTGTGAGTGTGTGTAGGTAAGGCACAGTGTGTGTGGGCACACTTGCGCATGTGTGCTTGTGTGTGGAGGTCAGAGGGCGGTATTGAATGTCTTCCCTTGATCTGTTTACACTTTTTTCTATTATTTGGAGACAGGGTCTGTCACTGACCCTGAAGCTCATCGGTTCAGCTAGGCTGGCTGGACAGAGAGCTCTAGGTACTGCCTGTCTCTGCCCGCTCCCAGTGCTGGGGCTCCTGGCGCACATTGCCATGCCAGCTCTTTATCTGCGTTTATGGGAACCAAACTCAGATCCTCATGTATATGTGGCAGGCAGCTCACCACACACACATCTGGATCATCAAACCAGCCTCCTTTCTGTGTTTTTTTGAGTCCAGGTCTCATGTAGTCCAAGGCTGAGAATGCTTTTTTTTAAAAAATGATTTTTTTTTTCTGAAAGGTTCATTTATTATGTATAGTGTTCTGCCTGCATGTGTTCTTGCAGGCCAGAAGAGGGCACCAGATCTTATGGTTGTGAGCTACCATGTGGTTGCTGGGGATTGAACTCAGGACCTCTGGAAGTATACTCTTAACTGCTGAGCCATCGCTCCAGCCCATCTAGAATGATCTTAACTTTCTTGCCTTCAGCTCCCAAATGCTAGGATTGTAGGCGTGCACCATGACTCCCGCAGGCCTGAGACTTTCACTTTGTAAAATGGGCATACTGCCCCTCTTGGAGTCTATAAGGGGTTTAAATACAGTTTCCTCAATGTTGCTGCTGATTCTGGTTAGATTCCAAGGACTGTGACCTGGAGCAAGTTACTAACCCTCCCCTGTCTTGGGGTGACTGAGAACTGGGTCGTTGTCCTGTCCTGGAGGGAGTGGGCCAGAGCCGCTCTTGGGGGCTCCCAGGTGTTCTTTCTGAACTCGCCTCCAGGGCTTATTGCTCAGGCTAAGCACTCAGAATCTCGGCAGGGTTTGCTGTGGCAGTCAGGTGAGGTTCTCGGGTCTTCTCTCTAGATACCTGCGGTGACCTGTTGGTGACCCTGCAGTCACTGAGCCGCCAGGGTGAGAAACGCAGCCTCCAGCTCTCTGTCAAGGTCAACTCCATGACCTTTACCTTTGACAAAGTGCTCCCTGGGAAATACAAAGGTAAGACAAAGCCTGCTCCCCTTTGTGCTTTCCGTAGACCTTTTCCTGGGAACTCTGTCCTGGGACCTTGACCTGCAAAGGTCCCACCCCATGTGTCTGCTTTGGGGAGGGTGCCCTGACAAATCATTTTATTTCCAAGTGCCAGAACACTCATGATGATTCCAGTCTCATGTCTGCCATTTAGCTTTAGAGGGACCTTGGGCAGCCACTCTTTCTCCTCCACAGATGGTTTGCTCATCTGTGAAATGGTACGATAGCCTTTCTCAGGAAGGGACTAAGCAAAGCTCAGAGCTTGGTCAGCAGGGCAGTGGCCCATGCGGGTGCCATTGCTGCCCTCAACAAGCCAGCTCCTGCCTTCTTTTCGGACTAGACTTCTGGCTAGTGGAAAGTAGACTTCTCTCTCTGGGTGTACTTTCTGTCTCGGAGCTGGCAGACTGCCTGTTTTATAGCTTCTGTGGCGTCCTGTCAGACCTGTGCGCACATGCTAACTACTCCTTCTCACAGGCCACTGGCAGAGTCCAGAAGTCTAGACCTGCAGGCTCACAGGAAGGAGTTCAAGGTCTGCCAGAGCCGCCTTCCACATAAACAACAACAACAACAAATTGGATAAAAATCAGCTGAAAATATTTACTGAAAGTCTGGTGACCTGGATCTTTTGTGGCCTGGCATCTTCAGCCTCCGTGGATTTCTAGTGACAGTTGTAGTGACAGTGGCCGCTGGTGTCAGTTTTTCTTGGGCAGTGACTTGTCCTAAACACTGTTGACTGCCTAGGTGTTTTTGTATAAAGTGTATTTTCTGTTTAGACAAGGTGTCACCTAGAGCCCAGACTGGCTTTGAACTCATTTCATCCTTCTGCCTCAGCCTTCTGAGTGCTGGTGCTGCAATTGCGAGTGCACGGCACCATGCTGTGCAGCCGTGGGCAGGTCCCAGTGGCCTGGTGGTGTTTGCTTTGCAGTGAGCATCACGCATGAAGACTGGTGCTGGAGGAACAAGAGTCTGGAGCTGGAGGTGCTGGAGGACGACGTGTCTTCCCTGGAGTTTAGGCAGACGGGCTACATGCTGCGGTGCGCGCTCTCACACGCCATCACTCTGGTAAGTGCTGCTTTGGAAGGGTTGCATAGAGAATACCCAGTGGGTTCGGCAAGATGGCTCAGCCTGTAAAGGTGTTTGCTGGCAAGCCTGATGGTCTGAATTTGATGCCCGGGACCCACACAATGGAAGGAAAGAATCAGGTCCTACAAGTTACCCTCTGACCGACACAACATATAGTGCACTCATGCCCTTACACACCACACACACACACACACACACACACACACACTCCAAATTAAAAGGAACATCTGGCATATAGCAATTGCCAGAGCCTGGCACAGTAAGAATTTGTAATGCCAGTCAAGCCAAGTTCCTTTTCCGCCCTGAGATCCCGCCTGCTAGGGAAGGCATCCCCATGACTGCAGTGTTGGCAGCAGAGGGGCCGGTGTGGTGTGGTGTGTGTTGTGCTGCTTCTGGAAGTTCCCTTGTTTTTCCTGCAGCATTGGGATCATGTGCCCACTGCTCAGGCTGTAGGGAGGCCCAGCAAGTTGTGTTGTATTTAACGATTCCTTGGTGCCCCCAGTGTCTCTAGGCTGTTGCTTCCCACAGTGGGAAGAACTTACTCACGTATTCCCTATCGCTCTGTTTTGATTTGCTTTCGTTCTTCTCAGGACTAAATCCGGGAATTTAAATATACCGACCAAGCACTTACCACTGAGCTGTAGTGCTGGTCCTTAAAATATTTTTAAGTTACTATTATTTTATTTGTTTGTTTATTATATTTTGAGGTCTGATCTTTCTATATAGCCCTGGCTCTCCTGCGACATACTATGTAGATCAGGTGGCCTCAAACAATACTGTGTGGCCTGATATAGATAAGATCCCAGTGCTTATTCCTCCTGAGTGATGGATTAAAGATAGACAGCGTCACGCCTAGCCTAAATTATTGTTATTTTTATGTTGCATGTATGGGTGTTTTGCCTGTGTATGTCTGTACTACCTGTGTGCAATGTTCATGGAAGCCAGGAGACGGCATTGGGTTGCCTATGACTGGAGTTGTAGAGAGTGGTGAATCTCCATGTAAGAACAAAGCCAGGTCTCCTGGGAGAAGAGCAGGTTTGCTCAGCCATTTCCCCAGCTCCCTCTTTTTCACTCTCTGATTTTGAAACTGAGTTTTTCTGAGTGGCCCAGGCTGGTCTTGAATTTTGTAACCTCCTGCTTCCCTCCAGGCCAGTGCCTGCCTACTTGGCTGTGGTCCTAGGACTCCAGGGAAAGGGTTACCTCTGTGGTTTCCTCAGGGTTGTAGCAGACGTCATTGTCAGACCGCATCAGAGAAGCAATTGGCAATGGCAGGGCTGCTAACACTCCGGTACCCTTTATTCCGAGATGGTTGGTGTACAGACAAGAATAAGCCAGTCGACACTCCTCTCCCTAAGCCCTGCAGTACACTCCGGTACCCTTTATTCCGAGGATGGTTGGTGTACAGTCAAGAATAAGCCAGTAGACACTCCTCTCCCTAAGCCTGCAGTACACTCCGGTACCCTTTATTCCGAGATGGTTGGTGTACAGTCAAGAATAAGCCAGTCGACACTCCTCTCCCTAAGCCTGCAGTAGATTTCTGCTGCCTCTAGATTAAAATCTAAATTTTGTGAGTAAGGTGAGCGAGGAACTGTGCTTGCCTTGGTCTCACCTGACCCCCTTGTCCACCTCCTTGGCCCCAGCAGCACTTCTGTTCCTACTTCACCTGAACGTGTCTCGCTGTCCATAGCCTTTGCACGCGTTCCTCACCCTTGAGGCCTCTGCCAGTTTCCTGTTGTGAGGGTGGTGCTGAGGCCCAGGCCCCGGAGCTCTTGGGCTCCTCTCCAGGACAGGTGGTCATTCCCTCCTTGTATTTGCTTCTCTGCTTTATCTCCTCCGACCTGAAACCACTCATTCATTTGTTGATTTTCTGACTTCCTTAGTTAAAGGTACCTTCTCCTTCCCAGAGCAGGGTCACAGGACCTGAGTCTGTCCTGTGGCAGGCACTCAGTAAACGGGCGCTGACTGCTGCAGATAGCACATCTCAGTACGGTTTGGAAGGTTTTCAGTTTTCCCGTGGCACCCAACAGCTCAAATGATTTAATGGGCCAAACTGGTGACTGGCTGAGAAACAGAAATGAAATTAATCACGTGGAGTCTCTGTCTCTCCATAAGTCACTGTGTTGGCTTTGGCTCCACAGGAGTTTCATCAGGATGGAAACGGCCCTGAGAATGTGGGGATTTACAACCTGTCCAGAGGAGTGAACCGCTTCTGCCTGTCCAAGCCAGGTCAGCCTGGGAGGCGGGAGGGTGGGGCTAGGGTGGGCCTGAAGGGCAGTGGCTTTGGGTCCTTTTGCCTCCAGAGATGTTGAGGAGGTTGCTGTTCTCACAGTGATGTTGCCTTGCCTCTCTCTTAGTTCTAGTGAGGTAGATTTTACAGCGTGAAGTTCTCTGGCTTGGGAACTCAGAGGTGGAGCACCAGCAGTGTTCTCTTAGGGCCTGGCCTCATTCCAGTGCCACACAAACAACAGTTCGTTCACGTGAGATGTGAATAAGTGGTTTCTAGTACAGTTTGCCAGGCTGTCCAGTCATTACCAGTCCCAGCCCTGCAGCAGCTCAGGCACCTCTGTCCTCTGGGCCTGACCTGGGCTTTGGCTTCTTACCTTTAGCATAGTTTGGGAGTTGAGCCACGTTGCAGGGCGTCAGTGTTTAGTTCTTCATTGTCGTGGATGAATAGTACTCCACATTCCCTGTGTGTGGTCATCTGTCATTTGCACTTGAGGTGCACTGAGATTTCTCCCATTTTGGGTATTAGGAACTAGAGCTGTGTGCATGGTTTTATGCCTTTGTGTTACAATTCTTATTTAGAATCCTAAGAATGGACCTCTTAATCATATGGTAAATTTATGGTGTAACTTGTAAAAGAAACTACCAGTTGGTTTCCGGGGAGACTGTACCATTTGGCATCTATACTCCTTTGCCCAAGGTCTATTTGGGATCTTGCATTGTGTCTTTTGGCTGTTAGGGTTTTCTTGAGCCACTAAATACTCTCTCTGTAGATGGCAAGCTCGGTGGCGGTCAGGCCAACCTGCTGCCCTTCCCACTGTGTGCCCACCCAGCAGGGTGCTGGGCTGGAGAAGGTGGCCAGTCATAGTCTGCTGGCGAATGTGGGGTGGGGGAGCTAATCATGACCGTTGATGCCCACTGCGGTGAGAACAGAAAGGGGTGTGAGTCTTCTTCAGGAGTCTGGCCAAAATACTGATGGTTAAATTGTTAGTTCTGCTTGACTGCATTCCTCCCGCAGGTGCTGAGCTGTGCCCCACCCAGGTGTCACTCATCAGGTTTGCTTTGTGCGTTTGCAGGCCTCCTCTGCCCTGTTTCTTTGCCTCTCGAAACACCTAACGTACGCACCCTGTCCACAACAGTTCTTTTGGTTTCTCTTTGTAGGTGTGTACAAAGTGACCCCGCGTTCCTGCCACCGCTTTGAGCAAGCCTTCTACACCTATGACACGTAAGCCTAGAGACAGTGCTTTGTGGTGTGTGTGTCCTGGGGGAGGACGGGCATTCCCCTTCCTTTTCTGGCTCTTTGGCTGTTGGGTTTCTTGTTCTTTTGGAAGTGGTAAGATTAGGCATTAAGGTGAATTTCTAGATATGGGCTTTTTGGATGTTACTGAGGAAATGGAGCAGGCTGTTCTTCCTAAGAGTTATGTAAACTCAAGGACCAGCAAGAGGGCTCCCAGGTAGAGGTGTGTGCCAAGCCAGACTGGAGACCATAGTTCAAAACGTGGAAGCTATGTTAAGGTGGAAGGAGAAGAATGTACTCCACAGAGCTGTCCTCTGATTGTGCTTGTGAGCTTCCCGAGTTTCCTTACCCCAGCCTGTGGACTGTTTCCCAGTGTATCAGGGTGGGGAAGGCCACCTCTGCAGGGAGGCAAATACCGCCATCCCTTGGAGCCTGTCTGGGGTTGCTGCTAGCAGCTTCTCTGTGTTCTGATTATAGGTCCTCACCCAGCATCCTGACGCTAACAGCCATTCGCCACCATGTCCTGGGAACCATCACCACGGACAAAATGATGGACGTGACAGTGACTATCAAGTAAGATGGGTGTCCTGCGTGGGCAGGGTGGGCCTGGGAGACCCTAATGGATTCTGAAGATGGTTTTGAGTTCTTGTGAACCCACAGCAGTGAGGTCCCAACTGCTTGCTGCTGACAGCTGGGGCTGTGTCTTAAGTCTGTGTGAATTCTTTATGCTTTTTGGCTAAGAGAGCAGACTTCCGGGGTTTGTTCATTATAGTTCAAATGTTATAGCGACTTAAAAATTCTTTAGATCTTTTCTCGAGGACGTAAGGACTAGAGGTGCTCCTCTGGGTTGGAGGAAGTGCTTGGGAGGCTGGCTTGCTGGGGGTCTTCTGTTCTGGCTGCAGTGTGTCTGACACCCCAGCTTCCTCAGGAAGTGTCAGACTTTGGGCAGCATAACTGTCTCACACAGATGGAATATTCAGGAACTTGCTTCCTCCCAACTTCCTGCCCATCTGCCACGGATACTGAGAACACTCAAACACAGACATGTGCACCTAGGTACTCTCTCTGACCTAGGTACTTCATGGTAATTGTTGCTTGGAAACAGCTTTAACCAACTCTATCCAGTCATTAGGGATAATTCTATTAGGAACTGACCACAAGTTTAACAATTGCTTCACAAAGTGAATGCATGCCATAGGAGACCATTGCTTCCTTGATCTCCTTAAATGACATTGTCACAAGAGTCCAGTTAGCTGTAACAGAGCCTCTGCCATTTGGCAATTCCTGTAAGGTTACTGGGTATATTAAGGTTGGCTGTTTGAAAATTGTAGTATGTTCCTCTCTGTTTTTATAATGAATGCAGTGCTGAAATTGGCCCTCCATTAAATTCTTATGACTGGATTTGAATATCTCTGTGATCTGTTTTACTAGGTCTTTCTAAGGCCTGTATCTTACACTCAGATTAATCAACTTTTTTAATGATAAGACAAAAGTGATAAAGCTGATAAGGTTTAAAATTGACATTACATAAATGCCATTTAAATGAGCTGTCTTCTCATTTAATCGTTCCATTTTCAAACTGTCTGGTATATCATCATACAGAGACCCAAATCCCGCCATTATGTTTTTTTCCCCCCATTTATTAACTGAGAAAAGCTTTTAACTAATTCCTTCCTTTAAGAGTTCCCAGTTGTCTTACCAAATCTACTGATGATATTGATGAAGATGTGAGGCTGATTGCTGCTGCATAGAACATTAGAAGCCTGACTAGATTTCAAGGCAGCTACCTAGTTTGACAGCAGCCCAAGAAGGACGTTCAGGGAGCGCCTGCAACCCACAGTGGGGGGGGGGGGAGAGACAGAGACAGAGAGAGACAGACAGAGAGAGAGACAGAGAGAGAGACAGACAGACAGAGACAGACAGACAGACAGACAGAGAGAGACAGACAGAGAGAGAGAGAGAGAGCGAGCCAGAGCGCCAGCTGTCTAAAAAACACACCCTGAACGCGCCCGATCTCGTCTGATCTTGGAAGCTAAGCAGGGTCGGGCCTGGTTAGTACTTGGATGGGAGACCGCCTGGCTTTCTTTTTTGGGGCTGGAGAGATGGCTCAGAGATTAAGAGCACTGGCTGCTCTTCCAGAGGTCCTGAGTTCAATTCCCAGCAACCACATGGTGGCTCACAACCATCTGTAGTGAGATCTGGTGCTCTCTTCTGGCCTGCAGACATACACACAGACAGAATATTGTATACATAATAAATAAATAAATATTAAAAAAACACATGGGATTGTTTGGAAAAAGCATGTGTGTTGGCAGCTGCCTGAAAGGTACAGAAGAAAAATTCCAAACTTGCGCAGTGGCTTGGGGGAAAAAGGAAAAGATAACCTAGCAGGGTGGGGCTGGAGCCCTACACGTAGCTCCTGCTTGTGCCGGGGTCTATTTTGTGAATTTGTACCTGTTTAATTTTTCTATTTTGGGTAGTACAGTTTTTTGTTGTTGTTGTTTTTAGGTTTTTGTTTTGTTTTGTTCTTTTTTCATTTTCATTTTTTTTTAAAAAAGAAAGCAAACTGTCTTTTTCCATTATGCATACCGATCCAAGTTCCTACTCCCTCACTTCCTCCCATCCTTCCACCCACTTCCTCCCCTTCCCCCATCCACTCCCCAGAGAAGGTAAGGCATACTGCTTTGGGGAAGGTCCAAGGCCCTCCCTACTATATCTAAGCTGAGCAAGGTATCCATTCAAAGAGAATAGGATCCCAAAAAGCCAGTACAAGCAGTAGGGATGAATCCTGGTGTCACTGCCAGTGGCCCCTCAGTTGGCCCAGCCATACAACTGTCACCCACATTCAGAAGGACTAGTTTGGTCCTATGCTTGTTTCTTCCCTGTCCAGCTGGATTTGGTGAGCTCCCATTAGCTCAGGTAGACTGTTTCAGTGGATGACCCCTTCATGGTCTTAACCTCTTTGTTCATATTCTCACTCCTCCTACTCTTCAACTGGACTTTGGAAGCTCAGTCCAGTGCTCCAATGTGGGTCCCTTCCTCTACTTCCATCAGTTGCTGGATGAAGGTTCTATGGTGACATTTAAGATATTCATCAGTCTGACTATAGGACAATTCTGGCCCTCTCTCCTCTATTGCTTAGCGTCTTATATGGAGTCATCCTTGCAGATTCCTGGGAATTTCTCTAGAACCAGGTTTCTTGCTAGTTCTATAATGGCTCCCTCAATTAAAATATCTCTTTCCTTGCTCTCATCTCTGTCCTTCCTCCATCTCAACTATCCCATTCCCTCAAGTTCTCCTTGCCCCTCCCCTTCTCCCCTCCTCTTCCCCTTCTACCCTCATTTCCTCCCCCCACCCACATGTTCCCAATTTTGTTAGCTGATGTCTGTTTCAACTTTCCAGGTGGGTCTATATATGTTTTTCTTAGGGTTCACCTTGTTACCCAGCTTCTCTAGGATCATGAACTATAGGCTCAATATCCTTTGTTTATGGCTAGTATTCACTTATGAGTGAGTACATACCACATTCAACTTTTTGGGTCTGGGTTACCTCATCCAGGATGGTGTTTTCTAGTTCTACCTATTTGCATGCAAATTTTAAGATGTCGTTGTCTTTTACCACTGAGTAGTACTCTAATGTGTAAATGTGCCACATTTTCTTTATCCATTCTCCAGTTGAGGGGCATCTAGGTTGTTTCTAGATTCAAGCTATTACAAATAATGCTGCTGTGAACATAGGTGAACAAATGTCTTTGTAGTGTGATTGAGCATCTTGGGTACATGCCCAAGAGTTGTATTGCTAGATCCTGAGGTAGGTTGACTCCCAATTTTCTGAGAAACTGCCACACTGATTTCTAAAGTGGTTGTACAAGTTTGCATTTCCACCAGCAATGGATGAGTGTTCTTCTTACTTCACATTCTCTTCAGCATAAGTTGTCATCAGTGTTTTTGATCTTGGCCATTCTGACAGGTGTAAGATGCTATCTCAGAGTTGTTTTGATTTGCATTTCCCTAATGGCTATGAATGTTGAACATTTCCTTAAATGTCTTTTGGTCATTTGAGATTCTTCTGTTGAGAATTCTCTGTTTAGTTCTGTATCCCATTTTCATTTGGGTTATTTGGAATTTTGATGTCTGATTTCTTAAGTTCTTTATATATTTTGGAGATCAGTCTTTTGTCTAATGTGGGGTTGGTGATCTTTTCCCATTCAGTAGGCTGCCTTTTTGTCTTATTGACTGTGTCCTTTGCTTTACAGAGGCTTCTCAGTTTCAGGTGGTCGCATTTATTTATTGTTGCTCTCAGTGTCTGTGCTACTGGAGTTATATTTAGGATGTGGTCTCCTGTGGCCTTGCATTGAAGGCTACTTCCCACTTTCTCTTCTATCAGGTTCAGTGTGGTCGGATTTATATTGAGGTTTTTTAATCCATTTGGACCTGAGTTTTGTGCATGGGGATAGATAAGGATTTATCTATATTTTTCTACAGGTTGACATCCAGATATGCCAACACCATTTGTTGAAGGTGCTTTCTTTTTTCCACTGTATAATTTTAGCTTCTTTGTCAAAATCAGATGTTCATATGTGTGTGGATTAATATCCAGGTCTTCGATTTGATTCCATTGGTCAGCCTCTCTGTTTTTATGCCAGTATCAAGCTGTTTTCATTACTGTAGCTCTGTAATAGAGCTTGATGTCAGGAATGGTGATGCCTCTGGAAGTTCCTTTATTGTACAGAATTGTTTTGGCTATCCTGGGTTTTTTGTTTTTCCTTATGAAGTTGAATATTATTCTCGCAAGGTCTTTAAGTCTTTGAAGAGTACAGGTGTTTTTAAGAATGACTTGATTATTCTCTGAATTTCCTCAATATCTATTGTTATTGTTATGTTCCTTTTCATTTCTTTTTTTATTGTAATTGATTTTTTTTAAATTTATTTATTTATTAAGGATTTCTGCCTCCTCCCCACCACCGCCTCCCATTTCCCTCCCCCTCCCCCCATCAAGTCCCCCTCCCTCATCTGCTCTAAGAGCAATTGGTTCTCTGACCTGTGGGGAGTCCTAGGACCGCCCACCTCTATCCAGGTCTAGTAAGGTGAGCATCCAAACTGCCTAGGCTCCCCCAAAGCCAGTACGTGCAGTAGGATCAAAAACCCACTGCGATTATTCTTGAGTTCTCAGTATTCCTCATTTCTGATTTTGTTAATTTGCCTGTTCTCTTTCTGCCTGTTTGTTAATTTGGATTTAAAGGCTTGTCAATCTTGCCGATTTTCTTGAAGAACCAGTTCTTTGTTTCATTGATGCTTTGTATTGTTTTCTTTCTTTCTATTTTATTGATTTCTGCCCTCAATTTGATTACTTCCTGGCATCTACTCCTCCTGGGTGAGTCTGCTTCTTTTTGTTCTAGAGCTTTCAGGTGTGCTGTTAAGTAGCTAGTGTGAGATTTGTTTTGGTTTTGTTTATTTATTTATTTATTCATTCATTCATTCACTTATTTATTTATTTATGGCTTTTCTAGACAGGGTTTCTCTGTAGCTTTAGAGCCTGTCCTGGAATTCTGGAATTGACTCTTGTAGACCAGGCTGGCCTCAAACTCACAGAGATCCACCTGCCTCCCCTCCTGAGTGCTGGGATTAAAGGCGTTCTCTTCCGCTGCCCGGCTTCTCCACTTTCTTTACATAGGCACTTAGTGCTATGAACTTTCTTTTTAGCACTTCTTTCAAAGTGTCCCACGAGTTTGGGCGCATTGTACATTCACTTTTAATGAATTTTTGGAAGTCTTTAATTTCTTTCTTTATTTCTTCCTTGACCCAGTGGTGATTCAGTTGATTATTTTTCAATTTCCATGTGTTTGTGGGCTTTCTACAATTAGTGTTGAATTCTCACTTTAAGCTGAGGTGATCTCATAAGATACATGGTGTTATTCCAAGTTTTTGTAATTGTTGAGGTTTGCTTTGTTACTTAGTATGTGTTCAATTTTGAGACGGTTTCATGAGGTGCTGAGAAAAAGGTGTATTATTTTGTGTTTGGGTGGAATGTTCTGTAGATTTCTGTAGATGTTCTGTAGATTTCCATTTGAGTCATGACATTTGTTTTCTTTCTCTGTTAAGTTTCTGTCTGGCAGTCCTATCCAGTTGTAAGAGTAGGGTGTTGAAGTCTTCTATTGTTAGTGTGTGGGATTTGATGTGAGGTTTAAGCTTTAGTAACGTTTCTTTTAGAAATGTGGGTGCTGGGGGCTGGAGAGATGGCTCAGTGGTTAAGAGCACTGCCTGCTCTTCCAAAGGTCCTGAGTTCAACTCCCGGCAACCACATGGTGGCTCACAACCATCTGTAATGAGGTCTGGTGCCCTCTTCTGACCTGCAGACATACACACAGACAGAATATTGTATACATAACAAATAAATAAATATAAAAAAAAAGAAATGTGGGTGCTGTCGTATTTGGGGCATAGATGTTCATAATTGAGACTTCGTCTTGATGATTTTTTTTGTGTGTGACTAATGTGAAATGTCCTTCATCTTCTTTTGACTGATTTTAGTTTGAAGTCTATTTTGTTAGATATTAGGATAGCTATACCAGCTTGTTTCTTAGGTCCATTTGATTGGAAAATCTTTTCCCAACCCTGTACTCTGAGGCAATGTCTGTCTTTGAAGTTGAGGTGTGTTTCTTGTATGCAGCAGAAGGATGGATCTTTTTTTCGTAACCAATATATTAGCTTGTGCCTTTTTTTTAATAGACGAATTGAGTCCACTGATATTATGATGTTCATGATATTCATGACCAGTGATTGTTAGTTAGTTCCTGTTATTTTGGTTTTGTTGGTGGTGGTGGGTTGGTATTGTGTGTGTGTTTCCCTTATTTGGATTTTGCTGGTGTGGGATTATCTATTGCCTATGTTTTTGTGGGTGTAGCTAACTAACTTCCTTGGTTGAAGTTTTCCTTCTAGTACTTTCTATAGGGCTGGATTTGTAGATATGTATTGTTTAAATCTGGTTTTGTCTTGGAATATCTTATTTTCTCCGTCTATGATAATTTAAGGTTTTGCTGGGTATAGTAGTCTGGAGACTCTTAGTGTCTACAGAATGTCTCTCCAAGGTCTTCTGGCTTTCAGAGTTTGCATTGAGAAGTCAGGTGTAATTCTGATAGGTCTGCCTCTATGTGTTACTTGGCCTTTTTCCTTTGCAGCTCTTAGTGTTCTCTCTTTATTGTGTATGTTTAGTGTTTTGATCATGTGGCGATGGTCCTTTTTTGGTGCAGTCTGTTTGGTGTTCTATAAGCGTCTTGTACTTTCGTAGGCATGTCCTTCTTTAGCTTGAGGACGTTTCCTTCTCTGATTTTATTGAATATATTTTTCTGTGCCTTTGAGCTGGACGACTTCTATCACTATTATTCTTAGGTTTGGTCTTTTCATGATGTCCCAGATTTCCTGGATATTTTGTGTTAAGAATTTGTTGGAATTAACATTTTTTTTTGACCAATGACTCTATTTCCTCTATTGTATCTTCAGTGCCTGAAATTCTCTCTTCCATATCTTGTATGTTTGCCTTTGTGTTTCCTGATCATTTACCCAGATTTTCCATTTCCAGAATTCCCCCTGTTTGTGTTTTGTTTATTGCCTCTATTTTAGTCTTCAAGTCTTGAACTGTTTGCTACTCCTGTTTGTTTTTTTTCTTGGCTTTTTTTTTTTTTGCTTTCTTTTAAGGTATTCGTTAATTTCTTCCAATTTTTTTGTTTGACTTTTCCTCCATTTCTTAAGGGATATTTCATTTCCTCTTTAAGGTCGTTTTCTTCTGTATCATCTGTGTTGGGATGTTCAGGGCTTGCTGATAAAGAATTTCCAGTTTCTGGTGGTGCCTTATTTCTTTTGTGCTATTGGATGTGTTCTTAAATGGTCGTCTACCCATCTCTTCCTCCAGTGGGTGCAGGTGGGGCCTGTGACTTAGGTGGCTGCTCTTCCTCCAGGTGCCGGAGGGTCTGTGCCTCTGGTCGCTGATGCAGCTCTGGGGCTCCTCCAGTTGCAGGCGGGGCCAAGGCCCCAGCAGTTGCACATGCTGTGGGAGCTGGTTGGGTGTCGGGGGAGGCTGTTCCCAGGTCTGGGCTTCTGTGGGTGGGGGTGAGGCGTGGTGTGTGCCTGCAGGGGCTAGAGCATAGATAGCAGGGCCCTTCAGCTGGGAACCTAGACACTCACCTCTCCAGCTGTGCGCCTGTGCGTTTTGAACACCTAGTGAACTTTCCCCAGAAGACATCACCCTGTTGTCCACTTTCTTGAGCTTCTCCTCACATGACCTTGGTCAAGTATTCTTTTTGCCTGCCACTCTTTGCCCAGTCACCTTCTCAGAAGGACGATCTCCGCTAACACCTGCCCACTGGAGTCTGAGTTCTCAGGGTCTGGGGTGTGGGCTGTTCCTTTAGCCTGGGGTTCCCACTTCTGCTTTTCTTTATTTTGTCTCTTGTGTTTTTGAGACAGGGTTTCTCTGTAGCTCTGGCTGTCCTGGAACTCGCTGTAGACCAGGCTGGGCTCAAACTCAGAGATTCACCTGCTTCTACCTCCCCAGTGCTGGGATTAAAGGTGTGTTAAAGGTGTGTGCCACTATGCCCGACTCCTCATTTCTTCAGAGGCAGAGGTCTAGAGCATGGGTCCAGGTGCCATGTGGAAGCGGCCGGTTTTCATCAAGTTTATGGGCTTTTTCCAGCCAGTTCTGCTAGCATCTTCTGCTGTGTATACTGCATCAAAATGTTCATTTTTTTTGTATTTTATAATTTTGTGTGTCGAGGTTACAGCAGTAAATCTCAGGAGTTTTTCCTCAGAAGCCATCTCCCTTTTGTTTGAGACAGGGTCTCTTACTGGCTTGGAGCTTTATGATCAGGTTAGGCCACCTGTCCAGGGAATGCCAGGGGTCCACCTGTTCCAGCTTCTCCAGCACTGGGATTATAATCACATTGCCACCACATCTGGATCTTTCAAAATTGTGTGTTTTGGGGCGCAAACTCAGATCCTCAAGTTCCATACATTTTATTTTTCCTTCTGCATATGGTATGTTTTGTCTGCATGTATGTCTGTACCATGTGCATGCAGAGGCCAGAAAAGGACCTGGAATCAAACCCAGGTCCTCTGGGAGAGCAGCCAACAGCTGAGCCATCTCTTCAGCCTTCTAATTAGTGTCTTTAAAATGAAGGCTCATATTACTGTGGTGTCATTGTAAGGTGTCCCAGCTGTGGAAGTGTCGGGTTCCCATTCGGTGCAGGATGAACACCATGTCCCATCGGTTCCAGGTCTTCCATCGACAGCGAGCCGGCCTTGGTCTTGGGCCCTCTGAAGTCTGCACAGGAGCTGCGGAGGGAACAGCAGCTGGCAGAGATTGAGACCCGCAGGCAGGAGAGGGAGAAGAACGGTAAAGAAGAGGGCGAGGAAGGCAGGGCCAGGCCTCCTGGGCAGGAGATGGTGGACGAGTTACAGGGCCCTTTCTCCTACGACTTCTCCTACTGGGCCCGGTAAGTGCTTGTGCTCTTCGCCATGTTTGCTCCTCCGCGGGATAGAACGAACCCGCCAGCCTGAACCCTTCTGACTCCTTTAGGTCTGGAGAGAAAATCACCGTTACACCTTCCTCCAAAGAGCTCCTCTTTTACCCCCCATCCATGGAAGCCACTGTCAGCGGAGGTACGTGTCCACTCCATGAGCGAGTGTCTTGCCTCTGTTTCTCTGTGTGCATTTAAATGGGTTTTGTGTTGTATTTGCACAGCCATTTCTGTAAGCCACCCAAATGCCTCTTTGGTATTTGGTGTCACGAATAGATGGGCCTAAGGATGGTTGGGTGGATGGATGAAGAAATGAATGGCCCAAGTAAAGATATCAGTGTCTGTGACTGTAGGGGAGGTGTTTTTTGGGGAAGACCCCGTCTTTCTTTGATCGGATTGTTCCAGAAGGTAGAGGAGAAGCCATATCACTAGTTACCAAACCTGCTTCAGCTTGCTGCTTTGTTATGTCCAAGTTTTCTGGTCCCCAAATGAATTCACACAGCTAGATTTCCGATGCAAATTACACGAGGGTTTTTAATTCAAACTTGAGTTTGGACCACACCTGCACCATGCCAACACAGTGGGTGAGGGAAGTGCAGCCCCGAACCCGGGGAAGGGAGTTGGAGTCCTGTTGTCTTGGGACTGAGTGAGGAGGGCATAGGGTAAGGTAGTTTCTGAACCCATTGGTCAGTTTGGGTGTGAAAACCTAACAAAGAGCCCTTAGTAACTGACAAGGTGTCTTCAAGGACAGGACGCCTCCCAAGAACATCTGCACCTCATTATGTTATGGCCATTTTTAGGGCATCTGTTCAAGTTTCTGCTGTGGCAGCTCATTTCTGGAGCTGATCTGCTCTCCCTTCAGCCCATTATGTGGCTTAAGATGAAGCCCCTTCTTTAAAATGGAGTTTGCAAAGTCAGGTCCTCACAGCTTCTGAATGGTTCGGGTCATTTGGGTCTCCTGGTCCCAGGTGTGGAAGGAAGGTCTCTTCCAGGAGTGGGTTATCAGAGTGATGGCCTGTGGGTCATTGTGTGGTGTGTGTTTAGAGTTGAGTAGTTTCTGGTGTGTCCACCCCTTGGGTCTGAGGTGAACAGCACCGCTCAGAAGATTTCTGGTGTCTTGCTCTGTCTCTGCCTTATTCTCTCGAGATAGGGTCTCTCACTAAACCTGGAGGTAGACTGGCTACCAGTAAGCCCCAGCTGTCTCCTTGCCTTCATCCCCACCCCCCCCATCTTGCCAAGGTTTTAGGCACATGGCTGAACCTGGCTTTTTACATGCGTCCTGGGGATGCAAGCTCATGGCCTCACACTTGCAGAACTGCACCATCCCCCAGCAGGAGCTCCTTATCTTTTCCAGAAAGCATTCTTTTGTTTCCTCCTCTAGAAAGCTGCCCAGGGAAGCTGATTGAGATCCATGGGAAGGCAGGCTTGTTCCTGGAAGGCCAGATCCACCCCGAGCTGGAGGGAGTTGAGATTGTCATCAGTGAGAAGGGGGCGAGTTCGCCCTTGATCACTGTCTTCACTGATGACAAAGGTGCCTACAGGTATGTCCCCAAGGAGAAGACACTGGCCTGCCCCAGTAGGGAGGCCCTGAGGCAGATGGGTCTCAGGCTTCCTCTGTAGCTGCCAACAGCCACTGGAGTGTTTGGTTCTCCTTCCTGCAGCGTTGGCCCCCTGCACAGTGACCTGGAGTACACTGTGACCTCCCAGAAGGAGGGCTACGTACTGACTGCCGTGGAAGGAACTGTGGGAGACTTCAAGGCTTATGCCTTGGCCGGTGTAAGCTTCGAGGTAACGTGTTTCAGAGGCCGTTTCACTGAGGGCCGTAAACCACACAGGAAGTGCAGAGTCAGCTTTACACATGTCACACACATTGCACTGTCAAACAGCGAGTTTCCTGTCCCCATGGTCTTCCACACTGATGGTGATGTCACCGCTTCTGCCAGTCAGTTCCCATCTCCAGAGCAGTTCTACAAACGGGATTGTGAGCTGCGGCATTCTTCACTCGGGTACACTGGGGAGACATGGACTTTCACGTGGTTGTGTGTGTTTCAGCTTTCACTTTTTTTTGGAGGCAGGCTGTCTAGCCCAGACTAGTGTCTAAGCCCCTGACTTCCTGTAGTGGAATGTGTCTTTGAACTCCTAGTCCTCCCGTCTCTGCCACGTTCTGAGATGACAGGCATGCACGTCCACACCCAGTGTATTTGGGACTGGGGATGGTGCCCAGAACTTTGTGCATGCCAGGTAGGCACTCAGCCACTCGGGGTGTCTCCCTAGGTCCTAGGATGTCACTCTCACATGCTGTGTGGTTGCGTGCTGTTGCCTCGTGTCTGCCTCTTGTCTCGTCTTGTGCGGTGTGTTGTGCAGCATGGGCTGTCGCATTGAGTGTGACTGTGTGTAAAGGATGCGACGTGCAGACTGAAGAGCCACTGCTGAGTGTGGCTCAGACCAGAGTAAGGCGGTGCAGATGTGTAAGGACTGTGTGTACCATAGGTGAAACTCCTAGAATGCCTGAGGGAGGAAAGAACACAGATGGGCTTTCCTGGCAGGAATCTCAGTGACTAGACACACCCTGCTCAGTGCCAGCGAGGTTACCACAGAAATACTCTTTGAGTATTTATTTATTTATGGGGTGACCTTGTTTTGCCGTGAAAAGATAATCCATGGTACTGCCATGACAAACTGCCTGATATAAACAACCAAAGAAAGAAGAAGGGTAGTTGGGTTCACAGTCCATGGTGAGGAGGTGTGGAGATGCAGGAACAGGAGGCCACTTGCTCATGTTGTGAGGAGGCAAGCAGGCCTGCTTTTCGTCCCACCTGGCTTCCGCCCAACTAGCTTAGCCCCAGAAATAACAACACACAAATTGTATTCATTTAATCACTGCCTGGCCCATTATCTCTAGCCTCTTATTTGGCTAACTCTCACATCTTGATTAACCCATTTCTATTAATGTGTGTAGCACCATGAGGTGGTGGCTTATCGGGAAGATTCTAACCACCGTCTGTCTTGGGTAGAAGAAGCATGGTGTCTACCTCATTGCCTTCTTCCCAGCATTCTGTTTTGTCTACTGTCCTATCAAAAGCTGCTGTCCTATCAAAAGCCAAGGCGGTCTCTTTATTTGACCAATGAAAGTAACATATAGACAGAAGACCCTCCTACATCATGCTCACATCTTCATAGATCAGGAACAGAGGAAATGTCGCAAGTCCCCTCCTGTCATGACCCACTGCCTGCTACGGGGCTCCTCCTAAAACATCACCTGCCCATTGGGGACCAAGTGTTCAGACGTGAGCCTGTGGTGACATTTGACATTCAGACCATAATGGCAGTCCATTGTGGTCGATTGCTCAGGAGAAGGTACACATTTGGGGACATTTTGATTGCTTCCATTGTGTTCCACAGAAATGAGCAGCTGGCCTGTGCTCTAGAGTAAACAGCAGCAAGGTGGCACTGACGAGAACTGGTGAACTAACTGTCAAGAGCAAGCCGCAGAGCTCCATGCACAGCCCGCCATTTCTGCCTCCCCTCCTCAGCATACCCACCATTGAGCATGGCCATAGAATGAGTTCTAGAAGCTTCTGCGGCATTTTAGTGCTCCTTGTGGGCAGAAGAGCGATGATAGAAGGGAGCACACCTGTGTGGTTCTTAAGTCTGACCTTGCCCCGTTGTTCCTTTCTCCCCAGATAAAAGCTGAAGATGATCAGCCTCTCCCTGGGGTCCTCTTATCCCTCAGTGGTGGTGTCTTTCGTTCCAACCTCCTGACTCAAGACAACGGCATTCTGACGTTCTCAAACCTGGTAAGGCCGTGGTCGATGGCTCCCGAGTGGGACACAGTAGCGGTGTGTGGCGGGACAATGTTAGAACAGACTGTGGTGTGCAGTGGTCTAGGGCTCTAGCGGTGCACTAGGACTCACCGCTAACGACCCCTGTGGTCTTAGACCTACATTTGTCACCAAGGCAATGCCATCAGTTGCCTGACACAACAGTTCCTCCCTAGACAGACCTCTCCTTTCCACGGATCCCGCTTTTCTGTTTGGTGGGACAAAGTCCACTCCATGTATAAAGGGGGTGAAGTACCAAGGTTTTGTTCAAGGTGGAGTCCAAGGCCCTGGCCTTAGGTTCATAAAGTGAAGAGGCATTTGTAGTGATAAGAGCGGCGGGGCTGCGTCCCCAACACCCCAGCTGCCTGCTAGCTTATGCCCAAAATAACAACACACAAACTGTATTCATTTAAACACTGCTTGGCCCATTTCTATCTAGCCTCTTCTTGGCTAACTCTCGCACCTGGACTAGCCCATTTCTAATCATCTATGTAGCACTGGTCTTACTGGGAAGATTCTAGCCTACGTCCATCCTGGGTCGGAGCTTCATCGCGTGCATCTTCCCGGGAGCGGGGAGCATGGTGTCTCGGAGGCGTCTGCCTCTGAGAGGAGAGCTGTCGAGTCTGAGCTCACTTCCTCTTCCTCCCAGCATTCTGTTCTGTTTACTCCTCCCACCTATGTTTTAACCTATGAGAGCCAGCCAAGCAGTTTCTTTATTACTTAACCAATGAAATCAACAGATTGATATGACACTCCCACATCAGGCATTGACTTCACGCCTAGTGAAGTGGGGCTAGTGTGGCACCTAGGCCACATGCTCTGTATACGCCGCCTCTGCTCACCCCTGCTACTTGCTTACTGAGTCATTTCCAGCTGGTTATGCCAGTTCTGATTCTTCAGAAAGTTCAGGTGCGGCTTATCTTTGCTGAGGTGCTAACGGTGGTAGCTGTGCAGGAATAGGGCTGCCTTCCTGTGTCTGGAGGCTCTGATGCTCTGTCCTGGTTGTGCCCCATTGTGACTTTAAGCCATTCACGGTGTGGCAGCCATCTTGATTGTGCCTGTCTCTTGGTAGAGCCCAGGCCAGTACTACTTTAAACCCATGATGAAGGAGTTTCGCTTTGAGCCGTCCTCACAGATGATAGAAGTCCAGGAGGGGCAGAACCTGAGGATCACCATCACTGGCTTTCGGACTGCCTACAGGTATGTGCCCCCTCCAGGCTGTAGGTGGGCCTCACTGGGCTCTGATCTAGACTTGCCGCCCAGGCTTCACATTGATTGAGTTTGGGGAGGAATTTGAGGTAAGGTGGAGACCAGGAGGTGACTCTGCTCTTCCTTGTGATGCATGGGTGACTGCTGTCCTCCCTCCAGTGTCCCCCACTTCCTGCCTTCCTGGGTCCCCCACTTCTTGTCCTCCCTCCAGGGTTCCACTTCCTACCTTCCAGGGCCCCCCACTTCCTGTCCTCCCTCCAGGGTCCCCCTACTTCCTGCCCTCCCTCCAGTGTCCCCCACTTCCTGCCCTCCTTCCAGTGTTCCCCACTTCCTGCCCTCCTTCCAGTGTTCCCCACTTCCTGTCCTCCTTCCAGTGTTCCCCATTTCCTGTCCTCCCTCCAATGTCCCCCACTTCTTACCCTCCCTCCAGTGTCCCCCACTTCTTACCCTCCCTCCAGTGTCCCCCACTTCTTACCCTCCCTCCAGGGTCCCTCCACTTCCTGCTCTCCCTCCAGGGTCTCCCACTTCCAGTGGCTCACTTGCTGTCCGCTCACCAGTGTGCTGTTTGAAAAGTAGTCTGTAGAAGCTAGTACCTTGGTTAAAAAAAAAAATATGTTAAAAAAATGTTTTAACTATGATTACATTTTTAAAGAGGATGAGCTATAACTCAAGTAGAACTTGCAAATGTTGGAAAAGAGTAGACAATGGAAAATTACCTTTCTTGGCTGGGCATGTGGAGCACGCCTTTAATCTGATACACAGGTAGCAGGTAAATCCCTGAGTTTTGGGGATAACCAGGGCTATGTAGAGAGACCCTGCCTCAACCCAAATCAGATGGAGCCAAAACAAAACAAAACAAAACAAAAAAATCCCACCAAATTCACTAAGTGAATAAATAAATGACCTTTCTGTTCTTTACTCCTTGATCCCCAACTCACCTTCCCAGAGACGTGCAGACGTCCATTTCGTCAGTGCTCTCAGAGACAGTCTGTGCCATCCTAGCTACAGCTGCGTGGAGAAGCAGAGGATGCGTACAGACTCTGCACGCACAGGCTTCTCTGGGTTTGTAAAAGCACTTTGGATAATCAGAAAGATTAGTTGTAGAAAAATGGACCATTATGTGGAAGGGAACCTTGGTAGTAAGTGCTTTATAATTTACATTGAAGATTAGCAAGGATGGAGACAGTGTGCCCTGTTCTGGCCTCCTGGAGTGGTCTTCCAAAGTGCAGGAGCGGTTGATACAGCCTGGCCTGCTGCTGGCAAGGTCCCCACAGAGCAGCTGTGCCCTTAGCCCTGGGGGTCGCAGTCTCTATGCACAGAGGACTGAAGGTGCCTCGCTCTGCTCTGCTCTTGTTGCACCAGCTGCTATGGCACAGTGTCTTCTTTAAACGGAGAACCAGAGCAGGGCGTCGCAGTGGAAGCTGTGGGCCAGAAGGACTGTAGCATCTATGGAGAAGACACCGTGACAGATGAGGAGGGAAAGTTCCGGTTGCGTGGACTGCTGGTGAGGCTGTGTGTGATGTCCCTGTGGCATAGCGTGGGTAGCAGGGTGGAGGTGGGACTCTAGAATCCCCTATTCTAGCTGATTGGCGTGTGTTTAGCTAACAGGCCTGCTTTGGTCTGTGGGAAAATAAGGCCTGTAAAGGGGGATTGGCATGGCTTTGCCCAGAGTGCTTGTGGCGTATGCCAGGGCTGTGAAATCAAGGGGCTAAGGTGCTGGGGAAACAGCAGGGCGTGGTCGGGACTGGAGGGTATGGCACAGGTAACAGCATGTGCCTTCACACAGCTCCAGGTTACACGTGTAGTCACGTATAAATGCCATCGCCAAGTGGTTAGAGCTTTTAAGGGAGAGTGGGACTCAAACAGCGACAGATTCCCCTGGCTTATTTTGTTGACAGGATTTCTTAACCACTGTTCCTACATAGCCCTAGTTCCTGATTTTTGGATATTAACTAGTTAAAAAAAAATTGGCTTCACTGTCTGGCACAAGGAGCCACTTGTTTCTGGGGCCACTGAACCACGACACTTTGGTTTTGGACTGTGGTACCTTCTTCGTGGAGTTGAAGTTGTTTACAGATGTGTTTGCTCATTTGGTGTTTACAGAGTCCCCAGCAAGGACTGTGTGTGTGCTCTGTCTGTATAGTGAGGTGGCTGGGGGCTAACACAGTTAGTGGTGTAGACTGAGCAGAGCCTCCTCGTCCTCCCTGCACTGATCAGCTTCTCTTTCTTCTTGACTGCCCCACCCCCATGCTCTGCTCTTTACCTTCTCCTGGTGTTAGGGTGAAAACTGTGTGCCACCTTTGTTCCCCCAGGCTCCTGCTGGTCTGCTTTGTTCTAAATTTGCACTTAACACATTTGATTTAATTAAACTGAACATAGCCCCTTTGTGGTGGTTTCCGCTGCCACGGCCACTCCCACCCGTGTCATTGGTCCTCCTTTAGTGGCTTCCACGTGGAGGCCGCACACCAGGTGTGAGTCTTTGGTGGTTTGCCCTTCTCCAGAGTGGGCCAAGCTGGCGGTGCCTTCTTAGATGAAGGAGTTCAACTCCACTTAGGCTGCACTTGTTCATTTCACCTTGCTGGCCAGGGTGCCAGAGATGTGGAGACTTCTCCGGAAAAAAGATGCACCTTTAGACATGACTGCTGTCTCAGTTAGGGCAGCTTCATGACCAGAATCAAGCTGAGGAGGGAAGCCAGGGCAGGAGCTGATGCAGAGGTCACCGAGGAGTGCTGCCTACTGGCTTGCTTCCCTGACCTTTTTCTGTCAGCTTACTGGCTGTGCCTGAACTGATGTTTCACCTACACCTGCGACCCCGTGGACCCACAGTCAACACCCTGCCAGCCACTTAGTCCCGCGGCCCCGGCTCTGCTGCTGCCATGATATGTAGGTTTAAACTAAGTCTCTTATCGTTCTACTTACCAATAGAGACTTGGAAGTCAGATGTGGGAGTGAAAAGCTGCTATATCAGAGGCCAAGAAACAAACAGCTGACCGTTCTTTTGCTGGAGACCTAGCAAGAGACATGTCTCTCTACTTATCCCAAACCGAAAAGAAAAATGCAAAACTCCAAGTCCCACCCTACACTTTCCTGTGTCTTTCTATCTATTTTTCTGGCTCCTCTGGACTCTCTATGGCTAGTTCCAGTCAACTCCTTGCTGGCTCCACCCCCTGAACCAATGTTGATTTTATTTAATTACTGCAAACACAAACTCAGGGTTCACAGTGTGACAGAATATCCCACAACACTTCTCCCTGGCTTGCTCAGCCTGCTTTCTTAGAGCATCCAGGACCACCAACCCAGGGATAGCACTACCCACCACGGGCAGGGCCCTCCCCCTCAACCACTAAGAAAGCGTCCTGCAGAATCACCTGCCGGTTCTCTTCCTGAATGACTCTAGCTTATGTCAGCTTGGCATAGCTGGCCGGCATAGCAGGCCAGCACAGCTGCCAAAGACTGTCGGCAGACCCTTGGGACAACGAGCCGAGAGTCGAGAGGGATTGTAGCCTGGCCCTATTAGTGGCAGTGGTCACGGTTTCCCTCCTCTCTGAGCCTCAGCCCCTCAAAGTGCAGATAACTGAGTAGAACTCCCAGGCCTCTGAACACATGTCCAATTGTGCTCTTACCTTTAACTGCTTCACAGTGTTTTATTTATTCTTTGAGTATTTCATATAATACGTTATGATCATATTTTCCCCCTCTTTCTCCCAGATCCCCTCTCTCTTCCTACTCACCCAATTTTATATTTTTTTCTCCTTTCAATGCCCCCCCCAGCTGAAATAAACATGTGGTTCAGTCTGTACTGGCTGACCCCTCCCCCCATGAAGCAGTGGTTCAGTCTGTGCTGGCTGACCACTCCTGGGCTCAGGGCCCAACTGGAGTGTGGTTGATGTACCTACCCAATGTTACTTGATTGAAGAAAGCTGATTTTTCCTTATCGCCAAAACTAGCAATTGCAAAGAACCTCTTGGTTACAGCTGGTCTCTGTTCCCACTTCTCCATGCTGGGTTTTTGTGTGGCTTGAGCTGTGGGCCTTGGGCATCCTATCACAGTCTCTGAGTGCATATGTGTTTCCTTGAAGTCATACTCTACCTCTGGCTCTTACAGTCTTTCTACCCCGTGTCCTACATAGAGCCCTGGGCACCGAGGGGGAGGAAGGGTGTGATATAGACGTCCCATCTAGGGCTGAGCACGCCACGTGTCCATGTTGGCGTGGGGTTAGTGAGGCCTGACCTATGGCTATAGCAGTTGGTCACCTGGAGTCATTGTATTGCTGTGCTCATTTACATTATAATATAGTAGGTTCCCCTAGGGCCCCTGTTCTTAGCTGTTTTAGCAGTGTCAGGTCTGGGCTCCCTTAGATCCAAAAATAATAAAGTAAAATAGTGAGGTGCTGGGTTACTCCTGTACTGTTGGCCACTTTGTTTACTGCAGCTCGCAGGGTTTGTAGCTGGTGAGACTGATGATTGCTCTGCACAGCACCTTCCAGCCCTAATAATGCTAGCCAGTAGGGGTGGAGCTGCAGGTCAGTCTCTGCGTCCTGTGGCACGAGTATGTGGTATCTCAGCAATAGCGTTTTACCGTCAAGAACTGGAAGGTAACCAATAGCGTGGGGTGTTTGGGCATCTAAGTAAAAAGATTCATTGTCTCTGTAAAGATCTCATGTGCTCTTTGTAGAATTCAAGCAACATATAAAAAAGAACATGACCCTAAAAGGGAAAATGGCCCAGAGGCTGCTGGACACACAGCAATGCTCAGAGCCACATAGCAGGTCAGTGGGAGAGCAGAGATCCAGTCTGTGCTTGTTTAAAGGTAGCTGTGCACCCTGGTGTTCCTCCTCCTAGAGGCACACACCTGAGACTTTAACCCACTGCTTCAGAACTTGACCCTAGAGCTGTGTTGTTGGTGGCTGGAAGCTGATACCAGAGCTTTTCCAATATTTCAATCCTGTAAAATTGAGTAACAAACAGATATAAATAAGAACATTTATTATTATTGGTATTATTATTATTTATTTATTTAAAAGAAAAATGGCCTCAAATCCTGCTTCCCTGAGATCAATCCTGCCTGCCTGAGATCCTGTCCACTGTAAGGATTAGCAGTGTGGGTCCAGTTGTGTAGGTCGAGGATGGGTGAACACAGAGGGAGGAAGAGTCTAGAAAGATAAAGACAAATGCTTGACATCGGGGAACAAGCCACTTCTAGTCTTCCGTGAGTCAGGGAGTGTGAGTGAGCTGAGCTGGAAGACATTACAGCCCCAGTGGCGTCTTGTCAGCAACGTGCTTCTGAGAGGGTCTCCTTGGAAAGTGGACGGGGCAGAGATGCACCGTGTGGTGGCCACTTGTAGCAGAGCCACTCTTGGGTCCTGCGTGACGGACTTCATAGAGAAGTAACAGCTGCTATCTTCTTAGCCAGGGTGCATGTACCATGTGCAGCTGAAGGCAGAAGGCAATGACCACATCGAGCGGGCGCTGCCCCACCATCGGGTAATTGAGGTGAGTATGGCTCCTGCCGTGACTGTGCCTTGGCTTCCCTGGTCAGAGACCCATTTGTGCTCCTCCGGGGTAGGGCTGTAAATCCCAGTTCATGAGGAAGGGGCTCCTTTTTGTTTGTGTGTGTGGTGTGCATACATGTACACACATGAAGATGGGTGTGGGAGCCACAGGTTGATGGACATTCTCCCTGATTGGTGTCTGTTTACTGAGGTAGAGTCTCTTGCAGAACCTGGAACTCACGGACTAAACTAGCTTGGCCAGCCAGCTTGCCCTGGGAATCTTTGTGTCCCCTTCTTGAGTGCTGTGGTTACAGAGTAGCCACCACGCCCACCTGTCTTCCTTGGGTTCTGGGGATCCAAACTCCGGTCCTGACACTGCAGCAAGCATCATCTCTGCTTTTTAAAGCTATTTAATATAGTTTGTTTATTCTTTGAGAATTTCATAGGTATATACAATATATTTTAATCATACCCTCCCTCCCTCCCTCCCTCCTTCCAATTCCCCTCCAATTCCTCTCAACCCCCTGCCAAGCTCCTGTCTTTTATTCAGTGGGCCTGAGGCAGTGCTGTGCATACATACACATGGATGTCTGGCCATCCATTGGAGCAGGGCTGCCTGCCCATGCCACACCCCCAAAGGAAACTGCCAGTAGCTCCTGCACTGGGTCTTGGGCTCCGTCATTCTGTCCTGCCCTCTGCTACAGTGTTGACGGGTTTGTCATGTGCAGCTGAATGCAGCCGCTATGAGCTCATGAGCTCACTGACCATCTCATGTTCAGAGGTAGCGCTTCATGACGTCCTTCCCACAGTGTCCCCCGAGTCTTAGAGTGCTGGTGGGGAGTTGATGCAGATGTCCCATGTGGTCACGAGCACTCACAGTCGCTTGTTCTCGACTTTAATTAGCTGTGAGTCTCTGTGCTGACCACTGCCACTGCAAGGGTAAGTTTCTCGGCCAGCAGTAAGAGCAGCGTTGCTCTGGGCATAAACATAAGTATTTAGAGGGCCGTTTGGGCAGTGTTGCTCTGTGGGCATAAACATAAGTATTTAGAGGGCCGTTTGGGCAGTGTTGCTCTGTGGGCATAAACATAGTATTCAGAGGGCCGTTTGGGCAGTGTCGCTCTGTGGGCATAAACATAGTATTCAGAGGGCCGTTTGGCAGCATGAATACTTGGTAACACAGCAGTGGGTTGTCCTTTAGAGCCTGTAGCCCCCCCGCTATGCCCTTTTGAACCAGGTCACCGCTGGAGGTTCTCAGACACCGTTAAAGTGCTGTTCTTCCCTCTGGCTAGACTGGAGGGCTTCTGGGCACAGAACTGCCTGGAGAAGCCTGAAGGCACTGGGCATAGAGTGGTGGGCTCTGTGGGACTTGTGACCTGGGAACTGGGTTGATGGTCGGCCATTTTAAACAGTTGGGCCCCTGCTGCTCACACCGGAGTGCTTTATGATCTGCCTGTCACCCTCTGGTGGCTCAGGCCAGGTTCTCGGGTAGCGGTGCAGACTGCAGTCAGGCAGGGCTCCACGTGCTTTCGCAGTGTGTTGGTGGGCAGTGAAGACCTAGAACATAAGCACACACTCGTGTCGTGCCGTGTCTGTGGGCAGGTGACCGCGGACAGACCCATTCCTTTCCTGGGATGGGCAGGAGCTCCTGCAGATGTGCTCAGTGCAGCTCTGTCTCCTCAGGTTGGGAACAATGACGTGGATGACGTGAACATCATAGTCTTCCGGCAGATCAACCAGTTTGACTTGAGTGGAAATGTGGTCACTTCTTCTGAGTATCTTTCTACTTTGTGGGTAAGACCAGCACCTCTCAGGTTCAGCAGGAGACATATTTGTCCCAGCTAGGTCTGGCTTTAGCTTGCTACAGAGGGACCTGCCAGACACTACCACACCTGGATATGGACTGATTACCAAGTGATGGGGAGAGGCCAGTGTGGGGTGACAGAACATCAGCCCTCAATCTGGACGATGGCAGTGGAGCTCCGTGAAGGCTCAGCACAGTGGCGTGCCCACTGAGGGATAGCGTCAGAGAGCCTCATACAGGCCACTCTGACCGAGCCGGGCAGTGGAGCTCCGTGAAGGCTCAGCACAGTGGCATGCCCACTGAGGGATAGCGTCAGACAGCCTCACGCGGGCCACTCTGACCGAGCCGGGCAGTCTGGGAGCTGCGCACCGTGCTGTCTTGACCACACAGAGCACCCCACGTCCCCAGAGCCTTTCTCGAGCTCCACAGGGAATGTAGGACTTTTATAGAAAGACCTATGATTTCTGACACTTAGAACGCAGTGAAAGGTTTGGCCTCTGACTGGCTCTTGGCACTGGATGGCATCTGAGTGGGTGGGTAGATAGTGTCAGAATGCTCTGAAGGTAAGTGTGAGCTGCCAGGGAGGGGCTGGTGCAGAGGTGACGGTGGCACCACAGCTAATGTCACCTGATTGATGCCATGCTAGAATTTTGGCTCAGGGTTCAAATCACTTTTCAAGTTTTTAGAAAAGCTAAGATCAGAGTCAGCTGAAATCACCTGTTTTTTAAGGTAGCCAATGAATTAATATTTACCTGCAATACTGAGTACAGCCAAAGAGCACAGACGTGGTCCTGGCGTGGCCTGGGGGCAGGCAAGGACCCAGCGCTCATAGCCTCTGTTGTGGGCCGTCTCCCTCCTGCACCCCAGGGATGGTAGGGAGGATGGCCGCGGTCACTGCACATCAGTGCAGAACTGAAGGCTGCAGCACACACTTGTAGTTAGGTCCCATGGGGCGAGAAGTCTGTATGGCCCTGGGTGCCGTCAGCTCTCCGGAGCTCTGGAGGCTTGGGCCTTTGTCCTCAGGACTGGTGGCGTTGTTTATAGTGTGCTTTTTGCACACTTGGCATGTGGAAGCTGTTTTTTTCATTCTTTGCCATGATGGCATTAATGTCTGTTTAAAATCTGCCTGAACTTGCCTCTCTGCATGGCTCACACCAGAATCTGTATCCTGAGGCCTGGTTGGTCACATCAACCACATTTTCCCATCCTGCCTGAGAGGTTGTCCTCATGTGAAGACGCCACCTCAGGGTCATGAGCACGTGCCCTCTCCCTTTCTGTCCCCAGGTGAAGCTGTTCAGAAGCGAGAATCTTGACAACCCCATCCAGACGGTGTCCCTGGGCCAGTCGCTCTTCTTCCACTTCCCACCGCTGCTCCGAGATGGCGAGGTAATGCCAGGCCCGGGCACCCGAGCCTTATTAGTGACTCAGTTTAAACACCGCTCTTCAGACATGAACCCTGTTGAGACACAGGAGGGTGGGGTCTGCAGGGGTGAGTCTCTCAGGTTAACTGGTTTTCTATTTACAGAAATAATGCGTATTTTAGCAGGAGATTTTGAAATTAAAACCATCAGACATAATCCCAGCCTCCAGAAATAAGGAGCGAGAGGGGTTGATTGGTTTCTTTTGGGTCTTTTGGTATCTGTATGTGTGTGTGCGTGTGCCAAAAAGTACAGGTATTCTGCCGATTCAGAGCTGCCCCTGCTTGGCACATTGTTTGTGATCTGTGCTGCCATCTGTCTGCTCTTTCATTGCACACTGCCCGTGGCTGCCCGTGGCTGCTCGTGGCTCTGCTGTTGGGAAGGACTGTTTGAACCAGGGCACCCTCGCTCTTAGTGCCCTGGGCCCACTGCCCATCTTTCTCTAGGGCTCCTTGGTCTCATGATGGCGCTTTTCTCCTGTGTGGCAAGCCGCTTACTGCTCTCAGGTTCCTCTATTGCTATATATCGGACCAGGGCCTCCACGTGTCTGGCAAGCTCTGTCCCACTGAGTGGCATCCAGGTCTCTTTGTTTGACAATTACAGTGTGTCTCTAAGTTCTACCCATTTGGCATTTTCTGGTCTTTGGTCTGGGTTTCTGTCTTCCACCCCAGAGTTGTCACTTACTGTCTCTACAAGTTCACTTGAGCGCCTTTGCAGAGAACTTGGTTTTGTGGCTTTAGCTTGGGGCTGTTCTCTGTGAGCCTAGGGTGTGGTGTTCTATCCTGTTGCTCCTTCCTGCCCCAGTGGGGCTGCTACATGGTGCCCTTCCTTGTGTATGCTAGTGGCAGCTGTCATGGAACAAAGGTTGTTGCCCACTCTCTCCACACAGTATTATTCCCTACCTCTAAAATCTCTGAAAATAGGGGTTATTATCACTCTCGTCTTCCCATTGTCATAGTCACCATGACCATTGTAGAGATGTCAGTTTTCTAGAACTTGCCAGTCATGAGCCAGTTAAGTCACATTCCCAGCTCTCAACCTTGGTTTACGTTATTGCCGGCATCCATGGCTCCATCACACCCCCTTTTCATCAGAATCACCTGTAAGAACCTGTGTGCTTCTTGAAGGACTGTGATTTCCCAGGTTGAATATGTTCCTAAAGAAGTTGTCAGAAGACGCGGGCTCAGAGCCGCTGAGGCCTATGACTCTTAGAGCTTGAAAGTTAGTGACCTTGGGTTGGATGCACAGACTTGGGGCTTCTTTACAAAACGTAAACTGCAGTGCGTGGCTGCATATGTCCTCTGCTTTGCCTGAGCTGTCTGTCCTACACCAGCAGAACTATGTTGTGCTTCTGGACTCGACGCTCCCCAGATCCCAGTACGACTACGTCCTTCCGCAAGTGTCTTTCACTGCAGTGGGCTACCACAAACACATCACTCTGTTTTTCAGTCCCACGGTAAGTAAGAGTGTGGCGGGCATGAGCAGCACGATCTGCGGGATTCCTTGGCTCCTCCTAGGTTGTTTTCCCATCTCGGATCCCCCTAGACACTTTCAGTCCATTCCCTGCACTGGTGCCTGTTACGAGAAGCTAGTCATGGTGGGGAGGGGAGCAGAATTGCTCACATCAGTGGCTTGGGGTTTGAGGGAGAGAGACACCATTTTCCTATGGCTGGTGTCATTGCATTCCTTCATTAGGACACTCCGATCTGTAGCTTCACAGGTAGTGCAGAGGACACAGTCAGCAGGCATGGATACAGTAGAGCCTGAATAGTTTGACCACTACATGCAAGGAAAACAGCAAATAGGCTGACAAGATGCCCATGGGTAAAGAACCTGGTCAGCTTTCAGCCGCTGTCGTGGGCGGCTTCAGTGTCTAACAAAGCTGGTGTGTGTGCTCTCCATTCAGGAGATTGTTTGGGTTGGTTTGGGAGCTTGTGTATGGTGGAGTCACTGAATTTAGTAGAGATGTCAGTGGTGGGAGAGGGGTCTGAGAGTGGAGCCCAGAAACTATTACAAAAGTGAAGTCATGCCATTGAGGCAGGTCAGCAGGTAAGTATTGCGGACGTCACTGTGTGGGTTCATGTGAGTTAGTCAACAGAAGGCTCAGAGACACCTTTAGAATGAACTTAGCCTTTGGCGGCCGCAGGGTCCCCACCCTCAGTGGACTGAAGCACTTTCCCTTCACCCAGGGCATTTTTATTTCCCCACATCTACACTTTAGCCAGTTGATTTCCATATGCTCAAGACAACCCGACTGCCAAGTGCAAGTTCTCAATAAACTGTATCATGATTTTCTGGATTCCTCTGAACCAAGTTTGGCATAGGGTTTGTATCCTTGGGGAAACTCTCAGACAAGATTCACGTAGGGTGACAAAAGGCATCTGTGACACAGAGAATGGTTAGGGCTGAGTGCTAACTCCCGAGCTAGGCCAGGTGTGGCCCAGCGGGGGTTAGGGCTAGTAGCTAACTCCCTGGCAGCAGGCCAGCAGGAAATTCGGCTATAGGTAAGGGCACTCACCACCATGCTTGATGACCTGAGTTCAGGAGAGCAGCAGCTGTCACAGGTGACCACACATGCGTGGCACATCCAGGCACACACTCGAGAACACACATACTCCACACTAAGTCATTGGAAACATTCTTTACTGCTATGGAGGTGGTCATGGCTTCTGGGGAAAGTAAGAGTTTATGTTTCTTTGAGATGCCTGGGGATCGCTAGATTTCAGAGCTGCACTGTTCTCCATGTGTGGAGGCATGGTGTGTCTTAAACTGCTCAGACTACTAAAAAATCCACAGCAGACCAGGGGGCTGGCCAACAGCATCTGCTCCTCACAGCTGTAGAGGTTGGGATGCGCAGTGAGTGCCAGGCCCACTCTGCCCCATACATGCTGCGTAGATGGGTGAGCCGGTTCATCTCAGCCTGACTTAGGAGGGCACTGACCCCACTCATGAAGGCTCTTCTCTTACTTAATCACCCCCTAAAATTGGTGTCTCCAGACCTTTCTGTCTGGTATGTCACATTGGTTCAGAAGTGGCAGGTCTCAGCAGAGTAATCTGGGGGAGACAGTGTTCATAGCCACAGCAGCCCAGGGTGTCCAGCTCCTCCCCTGGTATGGACGTGCAGCTTGCTGTGGTTGTCTGCTCTGTCAAACCGTCTTTGGCTGACAGACTGGAGTTGCTGAGTCAGGGATGTAGCTGCGCTGGTAGAGTCCTTGTCTGGCACACATAGAGCTCTGAGTTGGATACCCAGTCGTAGCAAACAGGCATGCTGGTACAGGCCTTTAATCTTAGCTCTCAGGAGAGGGGCAGGAAGGTCAGAGGTTCAAGGTCATCCTCAGCCAAAGTGAGTACACTTGTGCTAGTAAGAGAGAATTCCAAATCTGAGTCTCGGGGGTTTGCAGGGCTCAGGTGGTTCACACCCACACCCTGGTTAGTTTCTTTTTGGATGCCAAGGGATGATGGGTAATCTTGGGTACCAGTGTGGGTGGTGGCTGAGTGGCTGAAGCTCTGGATGACAGTGTTGATGAGTGTGAGAACTCACAAGGTATCATGGCTCTCTTGCAGAGGAAGCTACCTGAGCAGGACATTGCACAAGGGTCCTACATCGCCCTGCCCCTAACACTGCTGCTCCTGTTGGCGGGCTACAACCACGACAAGGTAGGGAAGCTGAGCTGCATGAGAAGGCAGGTGTCAGGAGATAGATCACCGGGAGTGTGTTCAGTGTCACAGAAGTTACAGAGGGGACCTGTGTCTCCTTCGGGGGTTATTAGCTCCAGTGACATCATTTCTAATCCTTAGGCTCAGGCCAGGTGCTGCCCCAGAGAGAGGTAGTACGAGTAAAACATCTGGAGTGAAATATCCCGGCCACCGTTCTGCAAACCCTGGGGTCTCACGGTCTCTTTCCTTCCAGCTCATTCCTTTGCTGCTGCAGCTGACGAGTCGTCTCCAGGGAGTCAGAGCACTTGGCCAGGTGTCCTCTGATAGCAGTGGCCCAGAGGACATGAAGAGACAGACCAAGAAACAGAAGACCAGACGCACGTGAGGAGGACTGAGGCCCGTCCCTGCGGATGGCACAGCCAGGGCTACCACCTGCCTGGGGACAAAGGCACATGCTCACTCTCTTCAGGCAGGCCCTGGGCCCCGTGACCACTCCGTTGGTGTCCTGCCTGTCTGTCCTTTCCTGTGTAGCCCTGTGGTGCAATGCGATGAATGGACCCTCCTGTCACCCTGCTGAACACAATTTATTTTCTGAGTTGAAGATAATTTATTATTATTATTTTTGTCAGAGAAGTATTTAAGCCTAGCTGGTGGCGTGAGACCGTAACTCAAATCTTCCACATTCGTTTGCAAGAAGAGTCCAGTAAACATGGCCTTTGTCTGCATGGTGAAGTACCTGCTGGACCTTCCCCAAAATCCCCTCTGAACTTGGCCCTCTGGAAGCTGCAACAGCATCTGTCCACACCAGAAGGATCTGTCAAGAGCAGGAATGAATAAAGTCACCCACTCATTTGTGATGTAGCTCATCTCAGATAATCTTCAGGGGTTTGACGTAGTGCTGGGTGCATGCAGAACACGTGGGCATTCAGCTCCAGTGACTCCACAGAAGCCATGGGGATTATGGGGATTATGGCACGGCCAGCCTGGCTGAGCTCAGGCTCACTCTTCTTCCCGGGACACATAGTCTAGATTCTAGAGTCTAGAGAAGCCAGGAAGACTTCATAGTGCGAGGCTTTAGAATTCTTTTACTTCTTGGGGTGTGTGTGTGTGTGTGTGACACAGACCATTGTGTGGGTTTGCTTGCTGCACAGGGCTGGTGAGTCACACGAGCCTCTGGGACAGACGAGACATATGTTTCCGACTCACTCCCAAGTGGACACAGCAGGGAAGGAACCCCTTAAAGTTTAAGGGGCTTTAAATGTTAGTGGGCTCCGCCCCGCTCCAGAAGGGCCGTTGTGTAGCAGCTGTGCTGTGTCACTCGTGGGTCACCATTGATGGTGGTCAGCCCCCTTTCTCTGTCCATTTGAAAGTGGAACTTGGCCTGTTCTCACTTCCTGCATGTTTCCCACGGGAAGTAAACATTTCTATCTAGTGGGTGTGGACGGCACAGTCTGTGACTGTTGAGACACTTGGCTGTGTCAAGCTCTTGGAGTTGGTGGAGCACTTGCCTAGCATTCCCACAGCCGGGTTCCACCCTCAGCACTGCCCCGAAGGACCTGGTGGTGCACACCTGTAATCCCAGGACGTGGGATGTGGAGGCAGGAGGATCAGAAATTCAGGGTCATCTTTAGCTCCATAATGAAGTGGAAGCCAGCTTGGGCTGCATGAGAAATGCCATGCAAACAGCCCTGGCACCTGGATGAGGAGGGCACTGCAGAAAGCTGGCCAGGGCCTCTAAAGCCATGCCGCACGTTCTCGTCAGGCTTCCTTCTGGTCTTTCCTGGTTTTAGTGTGTGTGTGTGTGTGTGTGTGTGTGTGTGTGTGTGTGTGTGTGTGTGTGCATACTTGTGCTTAACTCCAAGGACCTAATAGTTGGGAAGGAAGATTATGAAGCCTAACATGGGCTCATTGTGTCCCCAGCAGTAATGAGGCTGAGACAGGAGGACTGAGGGCACCAATCTAGGTGACTTAGAAAGGTAAAAAGAGGGCAGCGATGCAGCTCAGAGCACTCCCTGTCCAGCGTGCTTGAGGCCCTAGGTTCTTGTGCAGGGCCCTGTTGTATGTCCTCCATGGCCCTTGAGTAGCGTCAACCTTGCTCTACGGTTAGCAATTTGAACCTAGATCCAAGAGTCCCTAACCGTGTTCTGCCTCTGCCAAAGAGAAGCTAATGATGGTGCTGTGTGCCAGTGTTTAGAGAACATGCATGTGTGTGTGCAGGTGTAGGCACAGTGGGTCACGACAGGTGCAAGTGACTGAGGGCCTTCCGCTAATCTGACAGCTTTGCTGTGGAGCACCCAAAGACAGGAAGAGGCAGGTCCCTAAAGGCCACAGTAACCCAGGAGAAAGTTAGACAAGTTCAGGGGACAAAGCTGGCTTAGTCACCATGATGGTTCATCTGATTGTCAGCTTGATGAGATTCAGAATCCCACAGAACCAAGCACTGATGTGAGGTTCACAATCATCTGTAACTTCAGTTCTCTTCAGGGCCAGGCACATAATGTATAGATATATATGCAGGTAAAACACCCGTGCACATAAATATCAGAACAACTCTGGGCTGGAGAGATGGCTTAGCAGTTAATACACACTGCTCTTCAGGAACCTCAAGTTCTGCTGTCAGTATCCACTGTGTGTGTGTGTGTGTGTGTGTGTGTGTGTGTGTGTGTGTGTGTGTGTGTGTGTGTGTGTGTGTGTGGTGTGCAAACACCATGGCCAGCAGAAGAGGTAAGAAGGAGAATGAGTTCAACACAACTCAGTAGCCAGTGTTGGCTCAAACTTGCAGTCTGACCCCCAGTAGTCTGTTTTAGGCATAGTAAAGCACAGTATATAGGTGGAGTTTTCCTGTCCCGGGAGCCTCTTCCAAACTGCCACACAGGCATACATTGTAAATGCTTAGCCAATAGCTCAGGCTTATTACTAACTAGCTCCTACATTTTAAATTAGCCCATATTCCTTATTTTTACACTCCCCCATGTAATGATACCTTTATTAATGTGGCATTCATCTTGCTTTTTGGCTTTTCTTGACTCTGACTCCTTCCTCCCTTCTCCCTGTATCCTCAGTTTGATCACCCTGCCTATATTTTTTGCCTGGCTATCAGCTTTTATTATCCCATGAGAGTAATACATATTCATAATGTACAAAAGGATTGTTCTATAGCAACAGTACAATTTGGTAAAAAAAAAAAAAAAGCTTCCTGGTGAAAATGAAGTCAACAAAGCTTAGGATATGATATCATCCATAAAGATGGGTTCTGTTGATTAAGGAAGCATGCACAGGATAAATAGTTCTCATAAGTGTCTGAGGGAGAATAGCCCTATAGATCGATGGAGATGAACAGGCTCAAGACCTGGGGAGGGTCTAGGGAAGCTGGTGTGGCCTGGCCACCAGGCTGTTAACCACCTATTCCCAGCCTTCTGGGTGGAAAACAGGTTGTACATCCCCAGGTTTTTAACATGCCTGGTTCCCCTCATGCTTCTCTGTGAGCACCAAGGACCTCCATGCCTCCTCCAAGTACTCACATCTGTCTACTCAGCCAGGGAGGGGAGCCTAAACCTCTAAGGGCACCTGCATGCATGTACACTCACAGACACAATTTAAAAAAATGAAAGCTTAAAAAATCTTTAAATTGCTTTTAAAAATTAGTTATTTGAGAACTTCATATATTGTATTTTGATTGTTGGAAAGTTTCACCTTGATAAGCGTCTCCACCGAAGCAGCAATCCAAGTCAGATCAAATCAAGCCAGATTAGAAAAAGCCCCAGTTTAATGAATAAAAACACTTCTGGATGATTTTTTATTTTCCAGCTGTGTCCCGTCCCTGCCCCCCCCCTCCCCCTTGCAGAGAGAAGACGGGAAAGGAAGACTGGAAAACAATGTGTCTGTTTCCTGGGGGGCAGTTTAAATACTCTGTGGGAGTGGTCTTGAGCATCTCTGGGGTATGGGTCATTGTTGTAATAGGAGCGGCGGGGCTGCATCCCGCCACCCGGCTAGCTTTACCCGAAATAATTACACGGAAACTGTATTCTTTTAAACACTGCCTGGCCCATTAGTTCCAGCCTCTTATTGGCTAGCTCTTACACATCGATCTAACCCATTTCTAATATCCCTGTAACACCACGAGGTGTCTTACCAAGGAAGATCTTAACCTGCATCTGTGTCGTGAGTGAGAATCATGGTGACTCCTTGACTCAGCTTCTTTCTCCCAGCATTCTGTTCTGTTTACTCCGCCTACCTAATTTTATGTCCTATTAAAGGGGCAAGGCAGTCTCTTTATTTAACCAACGAAATTAACACAAAACAGAAGACTCTCCCCCATCATTTCCCTTTTTTCTGTTTAAACAAAAGAGAAAGGCTTTCACTTTAATATAGTAAGATTACATATAACAAAACAGATATCAAGCAAGAATTACAGTTACAATATTTATATCTATCTTTTATCATAACCAAGGAAAACTATAACTATAACTAACCATTCTTCAACTCCATCAAAGACTCCAGAAGGATATAATATTACCTAAGCAAACAAGAAATCCATCAGTTACTGGGTGAAGCCTCCCTGATGACAGCTGGGCTAGGCATCACTCTATGATAGCAGAGTATCATTAGAAGTAATTTCATTGACTTTTTTTTTTTTGCCATTTGTGTTTGGTTCTATCCTAGGCCTCTGAAGTATCTCACTGAAGCATGGATTAATAAAAACTCAGAGACAGAAATTAGGGTTCAACCTGAAGGTAATAAAAGCAAAAACAACCAGTCACTGGCTCTTACCTCTACCTCAGTCTGAAATGACGATCCTGCCTCCAGGAATCTCAAAATGAGACTGAGACTTATTATGGTGTTCAGGGGGATTTCTAACTTTAATATTCTTCTGCACGTTTTAAAATGTACAAACGCATGGCTACAGTTCAAAGTCATCTAAAGAGAGGATCAAGCTAATGGGCACAGGAAGTAACACCCAGCGGCTGGACAGATGGCTCCGTGACTACGAATGAATGTTTCCTGTTCTTCCGGAAAACATGACAGAGTTGCCAGTATCCACCGTGGACACTTCACAACCACCCGGAACTCCAGATCAAGGGGACACAACACCTCCCTCTGACCTCAACTGACGCCACAAGTAACACATTCACAAACACACAAACAGATAAATAAAAATAAATCCTAAATAACACTAGAAAAATCATGTAGTACCAGAATTTACTGAAACGCTGACAAGATCCCTTCCTTAGAATTTAAAAGTAGCTTTTCACATTACAAGTCATGTTCCATTCCAAAGACAGTCTACTCGTTCTCATAAATACACTTCCAGTGAGTTTAACTAAATTGTGTGATGATTTGAGGAGAAAACAGCAAAGCCAAACCAACGAAAACAACAACAACAAATAGAGGCATAAGGATATATTTCCGACTTCTAATATTGTGAGTTGGGAATCACATCAACTGTATTTTATGCCCAATGCACAAGCTACTTATAAACTTTGATGACAAAACAATGCTGAGAAGGTTATTGCAAAATCGGTAAGATAAAACATGGCTAGCTGTAGTAATGACTCCTTTTAACTTTTTCAAATACACAAATCAGGTCATCCAGATGAATCTGAAATTCACAGGATTTTAATTGTAGCCCTTGCAAAACCTAAATCACTTAATCCACAGTCGCCTGGTAATAGTTTTTTGTTGCTGTTGTTGTTGTTTTAGGGAGAAAAAAAAACAGCATTCTGAGGTGTTTCAGCTCTGGGCAGGGGACCTGCAAGGCTCCAAGTCGCGCTGGGGAGGGGAGGGAGAGGAGGGGCAGCTCACCGTCGAAGTTTTCCAGGTCACTGATGTGCCACAGGTTGCAGCCCATGTCCTCGCGGCTGAGGTCCCTGTCGGGCCGGTAGGACTCCATCCTCAAGTGCACATTCCTCCGGAGTTTGGGGCTGGACGACACGCAGCACGGGACTGTGTTTCCCTCGTTGACCGCCCGGCCGGTAGCCCCCGGGCCCAGGCGCCGGCTACAGCGCAACGCAGGTCGCCTGTATCCCGCGGAGGACTGAAGCCGAGCCGGCCCCGGTTCCGCAGAGAGCTGGACACCGCCATGGATGGAGGCGACAAGCGGGTGGCTAATGCAACAGGCCGGCCCCGGCTCTGGAGGCTCCGACCTCAGCCCCGCTTGGCAGCAGAGGAGCCTGAGTCCGCGACTGCGTCCCGCGCAAAGCTCACCCACGCGGTGCCATGGCGGGCCGGGCAGCGCAGGCCGGCTCCCCCCGCGCTCTCGTTCGGCACCGGGCTTGGACGAGCGGTTTCGGTTAACTCCGGGACACGCGAGGGACACGCGAGGGACACGCGCGGAAGAGCCGCGTTGAGGCGGGAGTGGGAGCGGCCCAGGAGGGGCGTGGTGAAAGGCGGTGCGCGAGGTGGAGTCCGAGAAGCCCCGCTCATCCCTGCGACCTGCTCCAATCGGTGCGCTTAAGCCACGCCTCTCTCCTAGGCCCCGCCCCTACCCGCGGCCTCAAGCCCAGCTTCGGGCCCTGGAAGATGATGTACTGCGCTGGCACCGCACAGAAAGCAGTGAGTCTCTTCGCTCTTCCGCACCCAAATCGCAGGGGTAGGGGTAGGTAGTGGATAGTGACCCCCGAACCACGACAGGGGGTGGGGCACCGAAGGGACCCTTAGCGCAGCCTCTTGTGTGAGGAAGGCTGGTGATTTCTGAGTGTGGCTAATGTTGGAAGAAGCTCTGGGTTGAGATGGCTTCTTCATAAGGTTCTTTAAAGATGGAACTCCTTTGATCTCAGCCCTTTGAAAGAAAAGAGCGTACATTCCGTTTCCATTGCACACATTCCTGTGTATGCTTACTTTTAGTGTTGCTGAGGATCAGATTGAGGCCTCATGCATGCCAGGAATGAATCCACAACTGAACTAAGTCTCCAAATTGTGTTTACTTAAAAGATATGTGTGTGTTTTTAAATTTAAAAATGTGTTTGTGTGTGTGAACATGTGTGGTATATGTGCACGTGTATAGGCCTTTATCATGTGAAGGTGTATAGTATTTTATTTTTAATTTCTCCATGATTTTTTTCATGAAGGGTTGTTGGGTTTTGCCAAAGGCCTACTCTGCATCATTAGATTATTAAAGATGATCTTAAGACCATTTTATTTCAGTTTGTTTATGTAGCAGATTACATTTCTCAATTTTCATATACTGAGTTATGACTGCGTCTGTGGGATGAACCCTACTAGATTATGGGGGATTATCTTTTTTATGTGTTCATTTTGGTATGCAAGGATTTTGTTATGTATTTTTATATCTATGTTCAAAAGGGAAATTGATATGTTGATGTGGGATTCTCTTCTGTATGCTGTGAATATGTTTTATTACTGTTGGTTAATAAAGAAGCTAATTTGACCTATGGCAGAGCAGAAAGCCAGGCAGGAAATCCGAACAGAGCTATATAGAAAGAATAGGCTGAGTCAAGAAGACACGATGTAGCTGCTGAAGGAGAAAGATGCCAGAACATTACTGGTAGGATACAGCCTCATGGTGACACACAGATTAATAGAAATGGTCAATTTAGGGTGCGAGAGCTAGATAGAAATATGCCTAAACTATTGGCCAAACAATGTTGTAATTAGTATAGTTTCTGTGTGATTATTTGGGTCTGGATGGCCGGAATGAAAGAGCAGTCTCTGCTTACAATATGTAATATTCTTTGTTGGGTCTCTGTTTGGTTCAGGGTAACTGTAGCCTCATACAATAAATTTGGCAGTGTTCTTCCTGTTTCTATTCTGTGGAATAATTTGAGAAGTTTTGTTATTAACTCTTGTTTGAAAGTCTAGTAGACTTCTCTGCTAAAACCATCTGGCCGCAGACTCTTTTGGGTTGGGAGACTTTTAATGGTTGCTTCAATGTCCTTTGGGAATATATATATTTTTAAACTGCTTCTCTGATCTTGATTTAACTTTGGTAAGTCATATCTATTTAGAAAACTATTCATTTTTTTTTTAGATTTTCCAATTTGATGCAGTACAGGACATAGATTTTAAAATATGTTCTTAAGATTCTCTGGATCTTCTCAGTGTCTGCTTTTATGTGGCCACTTTCATTTCTAATTATGATCATCACTTTGTGTCTTATAGTGAAATTGGCTAAGGGTTTATTAATCTCTCTGATTTTCTTAAAGAACTAACTCATTGTTCTACTTTTAATGGTTTTCCATTTTGTTGAATACAACCTTGAGTTGACCACTTCTGTCAATTCCTTTTTGCTGTGATTTCTTCTTTCTGTTCTAGAGTTGTCAGATGTAATTTGAGTTATAGTATATCATTCCAGTTTCTTTTTTTAATGTAGACACTTATTGCTATGAAGTGCCTCTTTGAACTTTATTCGTAGTGTTTCATTAACTTAGGCATGCTGTGTTTTAATTTTTATTCAATCCTAGAATGTGTTCATTTTTAAATAGTGTTGAACTATTTTTTATTATGTAAAAAGTTTTTCAGTTTCCATGAATTTGCCAGATTTCTATTGTTTTTGTTATGGATTTTCAGCTTTATTTTGAGGTGGTCTCAGAGGATTCCGATTGTCATTTAATTTTTCTTGTATTTGTTGAGATTTGCTTTGGGTTTCATATGTCTCTAACTTGGAAAATTTTCCATAAAGTGCAGAGAAAAAAATCGAATATTCGTTTGTTAGTTCTTAGGTCCATTTAGTTGGGCCATCTTTTTCTAACCCTTCACTCCAATGTAATGTCCCCCTTTGATGTTGACGTGTGTTTCTTGGATGCAGCAAAAGTTGGATCTAGTTTTTACATTAATCTAGTTTTCTCATTAATTTTGTTAGTTTGTATCTTTTTACTGGAAAAATTAGGTAATTGATATTGGGATATATCAATGAGCAATGAATATTGATTCATTTTTAATATTGATAGTGATTGTGTGTGTGCGCGCACATGTGTATTTATGGGTTTTCCTGCCGTTGATTTTGGTGACTTTGGAATTATTTATTCTTTGTGGTTTCAAGGTTGTCTTTAACTTAACTAGGTTAGAGTTTTCCTACTAGCACCTATTTAGGGCTAGATTTATGTACAGACATTGCATAAAGTTAGTATTGCTGTGGGATATCTTATTTTGCTGAGTAGGGTTTGGAAGTTTTGGTGGGTAGAGTAGTATAGGTTGGAATCTGTGGTATCTCAGGGTCTTCAGTACACCTCTCTTGGACTCTCTGGCTTTTAGGGTACAGTTCTAATAGTTTTTCTTTTACTTCTTATCTGGTCTTTTTCCTTGCAGCTTTTAATATTCTTGGTTTGTTTGATCTGTGTAGGGTTTTGATTATTCTGTGCTGAGGGGACTTTCTTATCTGATCTGATAGAGAGGCATCCTGATCACTCCTTGTGCCTTCATAGTCATCTCCTTCTATAGGTTCTGATTATTTTCTTCTGTGATTTGTTGAAGATGGTTCTGGTCTTTAAGGTTGGTTTCTTTGACTTCCTCTATTCCCATTATTCCAAGTTTGGTCTTTCATAACGTCCAGATTTCCTGCAAGCTTTGTGTCAGGAAATTGTTAGATTTAACATTTTCTTTGACTGATGTCCCCTTGGACACCTGGGAACCCTTCTAGAGCCAAGTCTCTTGCCAACCCTAAAATGGCTCCCTTAATTAAGATATCTTCTTCCCTGCTCCCATATCCGCCCTTCCTCCAGCTCAACCATCCCACTCCCCCAATCTCTCTCCAATTTTCCCCTTCTCCCTTCTCTCTACCACTCTCCCCTTCCCCCACCCCACCCCCACCCCAATGCTCCGAACTTTTGCCTGGCAATCTTGTCTGCTTCCAATTTCCAGAAGAATCTATATATGTTTTTCTTTGGGTTCACCTTATTATTTAGCTTCTCTAGGATTGCAAACTATAGGCTCAATGTCCTTTGTTTATGGCTAGAATCCATTAATGAGTGAGTACATACCATATTCATCTTTTTGGGTCTGGGTTACCTCACTCAGGATAGTGTTTTTTATTTCCATCCATTTGCATGCAAAGTTCAAGATGTCATTGCTTTTTACCACTGAGTAGTACTCTAATGTGTAGATGTGCCACACTTTCTTTATCCATTCTTCCATTGAGGGGCACCTAGGTTGTTTCAAGGTTCTGGTTATTACAAATAATGCTGCTATGAACATAGTTGAACAAATGCTTTTGTAGTATGATTGGGTATATTCCCAAGAGTGGTATTGCTGGATCCTGAGGTAGGTTGATTCCTAATTTCCTGAGAAACCACCACACTGCTTTCCAAAGTGGTTGCACAAGTTTGCATTCCCAACAGCAATGGATGAGTGTTCCCCTTACTCCATATCATCTCCAGCATAGGTTATCACTGGTGTTTTTGATTTTAGCCATTCTGACAGGTATAAGATGGTAATTCAGAGTTGTTTTGATTTGCATTTCCCTGATCACTAAGGAGGTTGAACATGATTTTAAATATCTTTTTACCATTTGAAATTCTTCTGTTGAGAATTCTCTGTTCCGTTCAGTACCCCATATTTTAATTGGGTTATTTAGAATTTTAACGTCGAGTTTCTTGAGTTCTCTATATATTTTGGAGATCAGACCTTTATCTGATGTGAGGTTGGTGAAGATCTTCTCCCATTCAGTAGGTTGCCTTTTTGTCTTAATGAATGTGTCCTTTGCTTTCAGGAGGTTCCATTTACTCATTGTTCCTGTTATTGTCTGTGCTACTGGGGTTATATGTAGGAAGTGGTCTCCTGTGCCCATGTATTGCAGGCTACTTCCCACTTTCTCTTCTATCAGGTTCAGTGTGGTCAGATTTATATTGAGGTCTTTAATCCATTAGGACTTGAGTCTTGTGCATGGTGATAGATAGGGATCTATTTTCATTCTTCTACAGCTTAATATCCAGTTATGCCAGCCAGCATCATTTGTTAAAGATGCTTTCTTTCTTCCATTGTATAATTTTAGATTCTTTGTCAAAAATCAGGTGTTCATAGGTGTGTGGATTAATATTTGGGTCTTTGATTTGATTCCGTTGGTCCTCCTGTCTATTTTTATGCCAATACCAGGCTGTTTTCTTACTGTAGCTCTGGAGTAGAGTTTGATGTCACGGATAATGATGCTTCCAGAAGTTCCTTTATTGTACAAGATTGCTTTGGCTATCCTGAGTTTTTCCATATGTATTTGGTTATTGTTCTTTCAAGGTCTGTGAAGAATTGTACTGAGATTTTGATGGGGATTGCATTGAATCTATGGATTTCTTTTGGTAGGATTGCCATTTTTATTTTGTAGATCTTACCTATCTAAGAGTATGGGAGATCTTTCTATTTTCTGGTATCTTTTTCAATTTCTTTCTTCAAAGACTTAAAGTTCTTGCTGAACAGGTCCTTTACTGTTACCCCAAGATACTTTCTGTTATTTGTGACTATTGTGAAGGGTGGTATTTCTCTGATTTCTTTATTAGCGTCTTTATCATTCGTATATAGTAGGGCTACTGATTTCTTTTGAGTTGATCTTGTATCCTGCCACATTACTGAAAGTGCTTATCAGCTGTAGAAGTTCCCTGTTAGAGTTTTTGGGGTCACTTATATATACTATCATGTCCTCTGCGAATAGTGAAAGCTGGACTCCTTCCTTTCTAATGTTTATCCCCTTGATCTTCTTTTTTTATTGCTATACCCAGAAATTCAATAACTATGTTGAATAGATATGGAGAGAGTGGACAGCCTCATCTTGTTTCTGGTTTTAGTTTAATTGCTTGAGTTTCTCTCCACTTAATTTCATGTTGGCTGTTGGCTTCCTGTATATTGTTTTTATTATGTTTAGATACGTTTCTTGTATCTCTTATCTCACCATGACCTTTATAGTGAAGAAGTGTTGGATTTTGTCGAATGCTTTTTCAGCATCTAATGAGATGATCATATGTTTTTTCTTTCATTTTATTTATAAGATGGATTACATTGATAGATTTTCATATGTTGAACCATCCTGCATCTCTGTGGTGAGGCCGACTTGATGATGGTACATGAATTTTTTGATGTTTTTTTTTTATTTTGTTTGCTAGTATTTTATTGAATTTTTTTGCATCCATGTTCATTAGTGAAATTGGTCTGTAATTTTCTTTCTTGGTTGAGTCTTCGTGTGGTTTTGGTATCAGGGTAACTGTAGCCTCATAAAAAGAATTTGGCAATGTTCCTTCTGTTTCTATTGTGTGGAATACCTTGAGGAGTATAGGTATTAGCTCTTATTTGAAGTTCTGGCAGAATTCTGCACTAAAACCATCTGGCCCTGGGCTTTTTTTTTGTGGAGGCTTTTGATAGCTGCTTCTATTTCCTTGCAGGTTATAGGTCTATTTAAATTGTTCACCTGGTCTTAATTTAATTTTGGTATGTATTACCTATCCAGAAAATTGGCCATTTCTTTTACATTCTCTAATTTTATGGAGTACAGGGTTTTATAGTATGACCTAATGCTTCTCAGGAATCCTCCTTGTCTGTTGTTCTGTCCCCTTTTTCATTTCTGATTTTGTTAATTTGGATGTTGTATCTCTGCCTTTTGATTAGTTTGGATAAGACTTTGTCTATCGTGTTGATTTTTCTCAAAAAAACTGGCTTTTCTTTGATTCTTTGTATTTTTTCTTTGTTTCTATTTTATTGATGTCATCCCTCAATTTGATTATTTTCTGTCTTCTACTCCTCCTTGGTAAGTCTGCTTCTTTTTTTTTCTAGATATTTCAGGTGTGCTGCTAAGTCTCTATTGTGAGCTTTCTCCGTTTTCTTCATGTGGGCACTTAGTGCCATGATCTTTCCTCTTAGACTGATTTCATAATGTCCCATAGGTTTGGGCATGTTGTGTCTTTATTTTTGTTGAATTCAAAAAAGACTTTAATTTCTTTCTTTATTTCTTCCTTGACCCAGGTGTGGTTCAGTAGTTGACTGTTCAGTTTCCATGAATTTTTAGGCTTTCTGGGGTTGGAATTGTTAAATTCTAATTTATTCCATGGTGATCCAATAAGACACAGGTGGTTACTAATATTTTTTTGTATCTGTACATGCTTGCTTTGTTACCGAGTATGTGATCAATTTTCAAGAAGATTCCATGAGATGTTAAGAAGAAAGTATATTCTTTCCTGTTTGTGTGAAATGTTCTATAGATGTCTGTTAAGTCCATTTGATTCATTACATCTGTTAGTTCTCTTATTTCTCTGTTAAGTTTCTGTCTGGTTGACCTGTCCATTGGTGAGAGAGAAATGTTGAAATTTCGAACGATTAATGTGTGGCGTTTGATGTGTGCTTTGAGTTCTAGTAATGTTTCTTTTACATATATGGATGCTTTTATATTAGGGGCATAGATATTCAGGAAACTGTATTTTTTAAAACACTGCCTGGCTAATGGATAATCATTGATATTAGTTAAGCTTATAGTCATGTTAGTTAGATTTTCTAGATATATAGAGATATATTTCAGTTAGATAGGCATTCTTCATATCTTTCAAAGACTGCAGAATATGGCATTTAAAATATTTTAATAACATAGGATAACTTAGGACTTTTCATGGCAACGAGACACATCTGCTCCTGGCAGCACCAATCTACTTCAAGAGGAAGATGGGCATCGAAGAGGATGGAATTGGTTAGCCATTTGGGCAAGAAACTGCTCTTGCCTGGACTGATGCATGAAATGGACAAAAAGAACCCACAGAAAGAGGACTGCTGAACTTGCCTAAAGGTGAGATGGTCTTTCGGAGTTCCTGATTCATGAAAGAGTCTGTGAGACATTCTGTAGGACACAGCAGATAGCGACTAAACTGCCTTTAAAATTTCCTGCTTCATAAAAATGTCTGCTAAATACTATGGCCTGTAGGATGCCCCAACGGCACAGAGGAACTTTGGGTAACTGTCCAGGCAGCGAGATGTCTCTGTGATTTCTAGAATTTTGTAAGTTGCTTACTTCCCATTTACTTAGATAATATTATATCCTTCTGGAGTCTTTAATGGAGTTAAAGAATGGTTAGTTATAGTTATAGTTTTCCTTTGTTATGGTAAAAGATAAAGTAGATATAAACATTGTAACTGTAATTCTTACTTGATAACTGCTTTGTTATATGTAATTCTGCTGTGTTAAAGTGAAAGCCTTTCCTTTTTGTTTAAACAAAAAAAGGGGAAATGATGGAGGAAGGTCATTGGCTAATAAAGAAACTGCCTTGGCCCATTTGATAGGCCAGCCTTTAGGTGGGTGGAGTAAACAGAACAGAATGCTGGGAGGAAGAGGAAGTGAGCTCAGAGACTCGACAGCTGCTCTCTGGAGCAGAGACGCCATGCTCCGCTCTCTGAGACACACGCGATGAAGCTCCGACCCAGGATGGACTGGACGTAGGCTAGAATCTTCCCGGTAAGCGCACCTTGGGGTGCTACACACAGATGATTAGAAATGGGCTAAATTAACATGTGAGAATTAGCCTAGAAGAGAATGGGCCAAGCAGTGTTTAAATGAATACAGTTTGTGTGTTGTTATTTCGGGCATAAGCTAGCAGGCGGCCGGGGTGACGGGGACGCAGCCCCACCTCCCTTATTACTACACTAGTCCCCCTCCCTCGTCAGCCCAAAGAGCAATCGGGGTTCCCTGCCCTGTGGGAAGTCCAAGGACCACCCACCGCCATCCAGGTCTAGTAAGGTGAGCATCCAAACTTCCTAGGCTCCCACAAAGCCAGTATGTGCAGTAGGATCAAAAACCCATTGCCATTGTTCTTGAGTTCTCAGTAGTCCTCATTGTCCTCTATGTTCAGTGAGTCTGGTTTTATCCCAGGCTTTTTCAGACCCAGGCCAACTGGCCTTGGTGAGTTCCTAATAGAACATCCCCATTGTCTCAGTGTGTGGGTGCACCCCTCGCGGTCCTGAGTTCCTTGTTCGTGCTCCGTCTCCTTCTGCTCCTGATTTGGACCTTGAGATTTCTGTCCGGTGCTCCAATGTGGGTCTCTGTCTCTTGTCTCCTTTCATCGCCTGATGAAGGTTAATATTCAGGAGGATGCCTATATGTTTTCTTTGGGTTCTCCTTCTTATTTAGCTTCTCTAGGATCACTAATTATAGGCTCAATGTCCTTTATTTATGGCTAGAAACCAAATATGAGTGAGTACATCCCATGTTCCTCTTTTTGGGTCTGGCTTACCTCACTCAGGATAGTGTTTTCTATTTCCATCCATTTGCATGCAAAATTCGCAAAGTCCTTGTTTTTTACTGCTGAGTAGTACTCTAATATGTATATATTCCATACTTTCTTCATCCATTCTTCCATTGGGCATCTAGGTTGTTTCCAGGTTCTGGCTATTACAAACAATGCTGCTATGAACATGGTTGAGCATATACTTTTGTTGTATGATAGGGCATCTTTTGGGTATATTCCCAAGAGTGGTATTGCTGTGTCCAGGGGTAGATGGATCCCGAATTTCCTGAGAAACTGCCACACTGCTTTCCAAAGTGGTTGCACAAGTTTGCATTCCTGTGGCGGACTTCTAGACCGACGAGGAAGAACGACCACCACACCAGGATTCCACTCAGATCACGCTTTACTGGAGTGCCCTTGATTGATGGGGAGCAGGGAACAAGAGGGCAGGAAAATGAGGGACAGGAAGCGGAGGGGCAGGGAGCGAAGGGGAGAGGCAGCAGGAAGCGAAGGGGCGGAGGGCACTTAGGCAGCCGCTTAAATAGGGAATTGGCACACGGGTCGCCCTGTGATTGGCTGCCACCAACAGCTGACACCAGACCGCATCGGGATAGGCTCAAGGATCCTCATCCACCGCGCATGCGGGAAGCGGGGACTCGCAGCTCTCAAAGGTATAGCCAAATATGGAGTTGTATATTACCAACAAGACAGGATGTTGGCGCCATCTTGTAATGGCGATCCTGTCCGGCTCACTACACATTCCCACCAGCAATGGATGAGTGTACCCCTTTCTCCACAATCCCTCCAAGCAAAGGCTATCATTGGTGTTAGATGTAAGATGGTATCTTAAGTTGTCTTGATTTGCATTTCCCTGATGGCTAAGGAAGTTGAGCGTGACCTTAAGTGTCTTTTGGCCATTTGAACTTCTTCTGTTGAGAGTTCTCTGTTCAGCTCAGTGCCCCATTTTATAATTGGGTTGATTAGCCTTTTACGGTCTAGTTTCTTGAGTTCTTTATATATTTTGGAGATCAGACCTTTGTCAGTTGCAGGGTTGGTGAAGATCTTCTCCCAGTCAGTGGGTTGCCTTTTTATCTTAGTGACAGTGTCCTTTGCTTTACAGAATCTTCTCAGTCTCAGGAGGTCCCATTTATTCAATGATGCCCTTAATGTTTGTGCTGCTGGGGTTATACGTAGGAAGTAGTCTCCTGTGCTCATGTGTTGTAGAGTACTTCCCACTTTCTCTTGCATCAAGAGCCTACATTTTTTATAGATTAATTTTTTCACATTTTGAAGACATACAGATCATCATTAGACAGGGGCTTTTTGTGAAGCGTAGACTGTCTTAAATTTGTGACAATCCCCTTCCTTAGCCTCACAGGCACTAAGGTCACAGGTGTGAGCTACCATGTCCAGCTGAGGCTTTTACATCTCATCTGTCTATGGAGAACAATAGTGAGAAGTGTAACAATTAATTTTTATGTATTTTACCGGTATGTGTGTCTGTGCATGTCTGGTGCCCAAAAAGGGCAGAAGAAGGTGTTGGATCCCGTGGCACTGGAGTTACAGAGGGTTGTGAGCTGCCATATGTGTGCTGGGAACTAGAACTAGATCCTCTGTAAGAGCAGTGAGTGTCCTTAACCACTGAGCCATCTCCGCAGTCTGAGAAATATGCCTGTTTTTCACATTAAGCTCTGTGTATTTTAAGAAAACCCTCCCTATCTCTGAGGTCATAAAAGTCTAAAAGCTTTAAATGTTTTATGTATCCAGTTCTTCATCCAGATTCAGCTTGTTTTAAATCCCACATCTAAGCATCACCATCCTCCTTCTCTTCCTTTCCAGTGGAGAATATTCTCTCTCTCTCTCTCTCTCTCTCTCTTTCTCTCTCTCTCTCTCTCTCTCTCTCTCTCTCTCTCTCTCTCTCTCTCTCTCTCCCTCTCCCTCTCCCTCTCCCTCTCCCTCTCCCTCTCCCTCTCCCTAAGTTTCAAGCCCACAGTGTAAACAGGCTTCTGAAGGTTGTAGAATGCCAAGCTTGGCATCTCTAGGTACTAATGGCATCACAAAAGATTACCTCAAGCTTTTTTGAAGTGTGTGTGAGAGAGAACACTGTGCCCACAGAGGGTATGTGTGAAGTGTGTGTGTGTGTGTGTGTGTGTGTGTGTGTGTGTGTGTGTGTGTGAACACTGTGCCCACAGCGGGTATGTGTGAAGTGTGTGAGAGAGAGGGAACACTGTGTCCACAGCGGGTATGTGTGAAGTGTGTGTGTGTGTGTGAGAACACTGTGCCCACAGCGGGTATGTGTGAAGTGTGTGTGTGTGTGTGAAAACACTGTGCCCACAGCGGGTATGTGTGAAGTGTGTGTGAGAGAGTGAGAAGCATGTGCCCACAGCGGGTTTGTTTGAAGTGTGTGTTAGAGAGTGAGAAGCATGTGCCCACAGCGGGTATGTAATTCACCAACCTCATTTATTAACAGACCACAAATGCTGTCTTGGCAGCACGTGAGATCACTGTCCATACAGTTGACAGGCAAAAGGGCTAGGCAGGGCTAGAGGGAGCACTCTGTCCGACCTGGGCACACCAAAGTTGTATCCATATCTCAGAGAGTCATGGGGCCCTGGGCACAGCATCTAAACTGCTGGAAGACGGGCTTTGAGTTGGCGTGTCCAGCTGAACCCCAGTGAGGCTCTCACGGAAGTTCCTGCTGGGTTTCCACACACCTGTCTTCTGCTGACTGTGGGGCGGGGAATGGCTTGATGTGCATCAGCAGAGACTAAAAACATACAACATGGCCATTTCAGAAGCCTTATGCCAGTTCTTTCTGTCCAGTGCTTTGGCCACCTGCTGGGAGGACAGTGGGCTTTGGTGCCTCAGGATTGTTGGGGACAGTGGAGTTACCTCGAAGGCTGAAACTGGAGAAAATTTTACTGCCACTTCTTGTCAACAGGTTTAGGGGTTGAAGGAGGATGTCATCTGTGGGGTTCTTTCTTGGGAGTGGAACCTGGCCACCTTTGTCCTGGTCTCTGACTGTGAGTCTTCTTAGCGCGTATGCAGGCCGCTGGCTGACCTTGTTAGATCCCATTTCTGTCCTTTTGGAGGATGAAGGCTTTTTCAAGACCTCACAGACGACCTGGTTGTCCTGGTTCCACCAGTGCTGCAGCGGATACACAGGGATAGGCAGCAGAGCCAGGACACTGAGGAAGGTGATCCAGCCCAGGACTATCTTCTGGTAAGGCTGCTTCACTTCCTGGCTCTGGAGACAGGGACAGTGAACCACAGGGGGAAGCGCTCAGTCTGGGTGCAGTGTCCCCAGGGCAGGAGATACAGGTGAGGACTCAGTCTGAATACTCTGGGCGCAGGGTTCCCCAAGTCCTGGGGGTAGGAGATGCAGGATGGGGGGCTGAGTCTATGTGCTTGGGGTTTGGGGTCTCCAGGTCCCTACGTGTAAGAGCCACAGGGTGGGGTGCCAGGTCCCCAGGGCATACCGTACTGTCATTCCAGGAGATGTAGTAGAGGGTTTTCCTGTGGTAGAGATTCAGGAAGTAGATGGCGAGCAGCACCAGCAGAGCGGGCAGGGTCACATAAGTCCACAAGAAGGTGAAGGGTGCCCACACCAGGCGGCCCAGCTGGTAGAACATCTCAGCCCTGAACCTGGATGAAGGAGGCAGCCATCGGGACATAAGGCCTGGGCATACCTGGGCATAGGTAAACCTTCTATCTCCAACTCTTGGAAACTCCTGATGCTTAGTGTGGGGGACCAGGCCTCCCTGGCTCTGGACCATGTTTTGTTACCCATGAGAATAGTTCAGTCCACAGATGGTACCACCACGGCCCTTGGCCTGCAGTGCACTTAGGAATGCATCTTCCTGGAGGATCTGCCCACTCTATGAGGACTTTGACTCCCGTGCAGTGCCTCTGTCCCCTGAAGGCCTAGGATAGACTGGATAGCCAAGCCACCCCCCCCCCCCCAGGGATTGGAAATTACCTCCTGATTCCATAGACAAAAGCCAGAGAAAGGTTCTGGAGCACCACAATAACGACGAGGACCATAGGGACCAGGTGGTCATCAAAGAGGAACACCACGTAGCTGCCGGAACGACTGGAGAGGACAAGGCTGCCCAGAAGTCCTCCCAAGCAGACAGTCACTAAGGGTGGAAGTGGATGGGGTACACTGGAGGTTGTGAGCTGGGGGTCCATGTGACCCCGGGATGCTTCAGGTGAGGTGAGAGGAAGATTACAAGGTTGGGGCTTTTGTACCTGGTATCAGCTTGGGATACTTCTCGAAGGTTGGGATGTTTCTCTGCAGAGGAAGCACAATACTCTCCAGGAGCGTTGTCAGTGTGGCCAGACCCATGATGACAAGGGCAATGAAAAAGATGATGGCCCAGAAAGAGGAACCAGGAAACAGCGAGATGACTTGAGAGAAGGCCACGTATGCCAGGCCAGGGCCCTCCATGAACTGTGGGGAGAAGAGCTCTAAGGCAGGGCAGGGTCTGGATGGATGGGGTTGGGAGAGTACTTCATTAGTCATGTCTGCCACTCAGCGTGGAAATCGAGGAGATTAAAGTGTTCAAAGTTGTCCCTCTTGACTATGCGAACTGAGTGACATTCATTTTCTGGGTCCCTTGAAGTGAGCTACAATGTAGCTGTGGCACATAGATGTGGAGGGGAGCCAAGATCAGAACTCTTGGCTGTGGGGAGGCAGCCAGACCAGCCTCCTTGACAAACATACCTTTTCCTTCTGTACCAGGATGCTGCAGGGTGGGGAGAAACGGACCACATCCGCCTGGAGCTGACTGGGGAGCTGACTGATCCAGTCCATGTATTCTACTGGAGGTTTATGAATGATGCCTTGGGGAGGCCAGGCAGCCTGGGACAGCACACCTTTGATTATCATATTGACCAGATTGTTGACACTCCTGCTAGCGTCAGAAGAGAAAAGAAGACGATAGAGAATGGTCTGGCTCTCCAAGCATCACCAACCAAGGAGGAGGAGAATCGCATACAGATGTACGCTATCATGGCTCTGGAAGCCCATGGTTGGGGGCTGTGTGTGTGTGTGATATATGTGATGTGTGTTGTGTTCGTGTGTGTGGTGTGATGTATGTGATGTGTGTTGTGTTTGTGTGTGTGGTGTGTGATGTATGTGATGTGTATGTGTGTGACGTGTGTGGTGTGTGCAGTGTGTGTGGTTGTACGTGATATGTGTGTGTAAGTTAATTAAATGGCCACCCCAATTAAATGTTTTCTTTACAAGAGTTGCTGTAGTCATGGTGTCTCTTCATAGGAATAGTAACTGGAGCTAAGACAGCATCTAAGACATGAAGGCCCCGAAACACAGCGTTAGTCAAGTCCTTTTCATTTGTGCCTGGTATTCCATTAGTTGGATGGTTATGCTAACTTTTTTATGAAATCTTATTGCTAGGGTTTGCACTTCCATGTTTACCTACAGGTAATCAATGGTCAGTCATCATTTGGGTCACTGAACAAAGTCGTGACTCAGATGTCTGTTAGTGGGTGAGCAGCGGCCATGGAATCCCCGTGCAAGTGATTTGATTGTGAGAAGTAATTGTCCTCAAAGGCAGTGGCATGAATTTACACACTCACCAACAAAGCACAAGGCTTCCTCTAGCTTCCCTGCACACTGGCTCTCACAGTTTCTGCCTGAACGTCTGAGTCTGTAGCTGACAGTTATCGCAGCACATGCGCAGTGTGGTCTCGCTGCAGCCTTACCTTCAGCTTCTCAGGTGCAAGCTGGGTGTGTTGGCACAAGCCTGTCACCACAGCATTCAAGAGGACAAGGGGGGGTCAGAAGTTCAAGGTCCTTAGCTACATAGACAGATCAAAGCCAGCTTTAGCAACATGACACCCTGCCTTTTAAAAAAAAAACAGGTGGTGGTAATGCACGCCTTTAATCCCAGCACTCAGGAAGCAGAGGCAGGTGGATCTTTGAGTTCGAGGCCAACCTGGTCTACAGAGTGAGTTCCAGGACAGCCAGGGCTACAGAGAGAAAAAAACAAAACAAAACAACTCAAAAGAGTTAGGCCATGAGATAGTTCAGTGGACAGATCACTTGCCATTCAAACTTGGAGTTTGATCTCTGAACCACACAAGAGAGAAGCAGACTCCACAAAACTGTGTTCTGACCTCCACACGCATGCCCAGACGTGCACGTGCAGGGGCACACATGCACCAAGCAGACAGACAGACAGACATTGCTGCTAACCCTTGACATCCTAACTGGAAGGAAAACTCTTAAGCCTCTGAAAGCTACAGCAATGAAACAAAAGAGCAAGGAGAGGCTTGTGGGAGGACTCGGAAGGAAGGGAGGAGGAATTACATGACAATATCTCAAAAGATAAAAGAAATAATTCAAAGTGTATAAGAAAATTGGTGTATGCAAAACAAATTCCAGTTCTGTGCCCATTGTGATGGCACATACCTTTATTATCTTGTGTGTATGGTTGTTTTGTCTTCATGTATGTGTGTGTTTGTCTACCTCGTGTGGGCAATGTCCTCAGAGGCCAGAAGAGGGTGTTAGGTCCCTGGGCTGGACCTATATAGATGGTTGGAAGTCAACATGTGGGTGCTGAGTACTGAACCCCGGGTCCTATGGAAGAGCAGCAAGTTTGCTTGTTTGTTTTGATTTCTTGAGACAGGGTTTCTCTCTATAGGCCTGGCTGTCCTAGAACTCGCTCTGTAGATCAGGCTGGCCTCGAACTCAGAGAACCAACTGCCAGGGCCTCCAGAGTGTGCCACCACCGCCTGGCTGCTGTCAGTGTTCTTAACCACTGATCAATCTCGCTAGTCCTGGCACACACCTTTTTAATCCCAGCACTGGGAGGCAGAGACGGGCAAATGTCTACGAATGTGAAGCCAGCCTGGTCTACAGAGTGAAGTACAGGCCAGCCATGAATAGACAGTGAGACCTTGTCTCAAACAACAAAAACAAAACAAAGCAAAACAAAAAAAGAAACAAACACACCCCATTATCTGGCTACACCTAGAAAAAAAAAAGCAGAGCGACTGGGCAAAGCGCAAACACCTGGTGCTTCCCAGCTCAAACACAGCCCGTGCCAACAGCCGCCGCCCGCACCATGGCAGCTGTGACCTCATGGCAAGCTGTGACAGCCGCTTTGTGGGTTAAATAAGCAACTTGAAAATAATCCTTAGCTTCATCTGCAATTTCTGGAACTGTCCTCTTCCGTTAGGCAGTGGTTGTTTACTCTGAGGATGAGGTGAAGTGGGGTTCAACGGAAGGGTCTGACCGACAGGACTGTGGTGCTGAAGGGGAGCTGAGGAGGGAAAGCTTCTGCTAGCATTGCCAGGTTGTGCCACTCACTTCTCAACACAGCTGGGCCCGCTGGTTGTGGTCCAGAAGCCCAGCACCAGAAAGATGATGGCCGTGCTCAGCAACGACGTCACCAGGTTGGCCATGGCCACAAAGAAGGCCAACTTGATGTAGTTGTCACCTCTAGTCTGGTAGGAAGAGAAAGTGATGATGGTGCCCATGCCAAGGCCGAGGGAGTAGAGCACATGGCCTCCAGCCTGACGCCATGTGTCCAGCGATGACAAGACAGAGAGCTGTGGAGGAGAGGGTTCCCAGGTGAGGTGAGGTCGACAGAGCAACGAACGAACCTGGGAGGCCTGGGGAGTGAGGTAGAGAGGGACTCACCTCTATGGTCACCAGGCGCCTGAGGCTAGCCATTGCTCCTCTCAGGAAGAGACTGCGGATGAGGAAGCAGCAGAGGAGGATGTAGGGGAAGAATATGGAGAAAATCAGCATCTGGGCAGGTAGGTCACAAGAAGCAGGAGAAGGAAGATAGAGAAAACATTAGTGAGGTTGAGGGTGGGCAGGACGCTGTGAGGAGGAGGGAGGTGCTGGGGGGGGACTGGAGAGTGAACCGGTCAGTGGGAGGTGAACAAGGAGGGCAGTGCCTAAGGAAAGACACCAAAGGTTGACCTCTGGCCTCCGCAGGCTTGTGCAGACCCCACTGCACACACAAAAGGTTACATATGACAGGAACATCCCAGCACCCACCCCAATGTCACCCACACTCCCAAACCGCCCAGAATCACGTTCCTGGATCCAGTCTCTTATGTTTCTCTTCTGCCCTTTTACCTGTGCGTCCTAACACACAGTCCGGGCCCTGCTAATTCCACTCCTTCTCGCTGTCCACCTTGTTCCTGAGACAGGTCTCACTGCCCTGGAGCACGCTGATTAGACTAGAACCCTGGATCCTCCTGCCCCCACCACCCCAGTTCTGGGTTCCAAGGATCTTTTTCTGTCTGGTCTTACACATGGGTGCTGGAGACCAAACTCGGGCCCTCGAGCTACTGTCCTGGAACTCACTCTGTAGACCAGGCTGGCCTTGAACTCAGAGAGTCCCCTGCCTCTGCCTCCCAAACTCTGGGATTAAAGGCATGCACCATCACTGTCTGCCCATGCTTCTTTCTCCCCAGCCTGTGAGGACCAATCTTCATTGTCTACCTGATTGTACTTAGAAGAATCCAGGGGGCTGAGGCATGCCCCTTGGTGTGTCTGTGGGGCTGTTAGAGGATTAACTGAAAGGGTAAGACCTACCTTGATATCTGTGTCAACATCCCTGAGGCTCAGATGGAATAAAAGAGGGATGAGAACACCATCTGAGAACCACAGCTCCTCTGCCTCCTGTTCTGTGGGGACCCGAGGATGCGCACAGTCCCAGCCATGTGTTCCTCACCACACTGTATACCCTCAAACCGTGACCAAAATAAATCCCTCATGTCAGGTCACAGTGAGAAGACTAATGGGAAAAGGCCCCTTCACACCGAACCCCTAGTCCTAACAGAGTCTCTGTTTGTAGGAACAGTGCCAAGAACTGGTCTGAGGCATCCAGACACTCACAGGGACACAGACGGAGCACAAGGAAGGAAACCATTTCTGCAGGGTCACCGTGCACACCAGAAAGCCCAGGGAGGTAGAGGTGATAGCAGAGCTAGGACAAGTCTCTGCACAGTGAGGTGGGTGTCAGGGATGGTGACCAGAGAGTCCCGTCAAGAGCTTGCTTGAGGTAGCTATGGCCTCTTCCGTGGGACACTTACTGGGGACACTGGTGGGTGTACAAGAACCTGTCCCCTGGATAGTTGAAGGTCCTGAGGCTCAGTAGGAAGGAGGCCATGGGGACACTTACAAGCACTGAGATCCTCATCCTAATAATCAGGATGATATAGAGGAAGACCCAGGTGGCAAAGAGGCACAGGGTGATGTTCAGGACCAGCATCTCAATCCCTTCCTCCACCTGGCTGGAGGCATCAAGGGTTGTGTGATACCAGAAATACTGGTAGGGCACTGTCCGAAGGCACTGGATCTCTGCGGGGAGGAGGGGGCAGAGATTCAGATACTTTCAGGTCACCTCACATGCTGCCTCCAATAGCTCTTGCAACTAACCCATCTCCCTGTCCCTCTCCTTACTAGTCATAGTGATGTTCCCATGGTCACGGGAATGCGTCTTGCATTGTTCCCAGGGTGGAGGGTAATCAAAGGACTGGCCCAGGTACATGACGTTCCAGGAGATCAGAGCGCTGTTGTACAGGCTCACCAGCACACAAGCCTGAGGAGAACAAGGTGGGCCCGAGGGGTGACATGGAGGAGACAGGGCACCAGGAACTGGTGGGTCTGCCAGCCCCAACATACCAGTGTGCTGGAGTAGCCCAAACCGCCTAGCCAGGGGGCCAGCTGCTTCCAGGCCTGGATGTTGTCCTTCCGTAGCCACTGTCCAATGATCATCTCCATGTACAACAGGGGGATCCCCATCAGCAGCAGCAGGATGAGATGCATCAGCAGAAAGCTGCCTGTGGAGGGGTGGGATCTTGCTCAGGCAGCTGGGAGCCCCTCAGCCCTCACACTCCTCCCTGGGGGGTCTTGACACCCCTTCCTTAACCTCACAGCATAAGCTCTGGCTTCACCTCCTCCATTCTGGTGGCACAGGTATGGGAAACGCCACACGCTTCCAAGTCCAATGGAGAAGGCCACCAAGATCAGGATATTCTCTGTCTTCTTCGCCTGGAAGTGGTTTGGGATCTTGGTAATTCGGACCTCTCTGGTCCTGAAGCCCCGGGACACGGATGTGGGGTTCATGCCCCTCTCCCTATACATGGGTTCTTTCTCCACAGGCTCTTTCTCCTTCTTATCCTTGGGAAGTGCTTTAGGAGATTGGTCCATGGAATCTCTTCACTGGTTCCACACCTAAAGGGGTCTTGAGGTCACCAAAAACAGCAGACTTTAAGATAGAACCAGTGTCCAGAGAGGCACAGGGAAGTGGGAGGTGTGGGGAGGGGGACAGAAAGTGTTCCTTTCATGATTGAATTAGGATGTAGGGATGTTTGATTTATTTTATTTTAGTGTGTGTGTTTGTGTGTGTGTACATGTGTGTGCGCATGTAACTTTTTAAGACAGGGTCTTTCAGTGTAGTTCTGGCTGTCCTGGAACTCACTCTGTGAACCAGACTGGCCTCAAACTCACAGTGATCCGCCTGCCTCTGCCAGCCGAGTGCTGGGATTAAAGGCATGCGCCACCACTGTCTGGCCTTTTGGGGGGATGCTTGATTTAGAGTAAATTGCTGAGGCACAGGAAATAGCTACCAAGCCTGATGACCTGAGTTCACTCCCGGGACCCACATGGTGGAAGGAGAGGAGCTATGCTGCAGGCGGTCCTCTGACCTGCACATGTGACCGTGGCATGCACACACATACAACACAATAAATAAAATAGGACATACTTTTAAAAAACATATGGCATTGAATGTTTGGTTTTATCCAGCTTTGGATTGCATGACATATTAGTTCTGAGGGAGGATCTCATTAGCTCAGGCTGGTTTTAAGCACTTTATGTAGCTGAGGATGGCTTTAAATTCCTCACCCTGCTGCCTCCTGCTCCTGAGTCCTGGGCTACAGATGTGAGCCTCCATTCCTGCCTTCAAACTATCTTTACAATAAGGAGGCAGATACTCAAACATGCTGCTCAGGCAAAGGCCAAACACACATCATTTATGCCTCGAAAAATGCACAAAAAGAAAGCATGTATTTCTCAGTTTCATACATGAACTGAGCCTTTACAAATGCAGAGTGCTCCTGCAGAGGACCCAAGTGCAGTTCCTAGACTCAGCTGGGGTGGCTCAAAACCACCTGTAACTCCAGAGACTCTGACACTCTCTTTCTGTCCTTTGCAGGAGCCTGCATTCATATGCACACCACTATACCTAGACACATACACGCCCATACATAGACACACACATGTGCACACAACTATACCTAGACATACACACGCCCATACATAGACACACACATGTACACATGACTATACCTAGACATACACACGCCCATACATAGACACACACATGTACACATGACTATACCTAGACACATACACGCCCATACATAGACACACACATGTACACACAACTATACCTAGACATACACACGCCCATACATAGACACACACATGTGCACACAACTATACCTAGACATACACACTCCCATACATAGACACACACATGTGCACATGACTATACCTAGACATACACACGCCCATACATAGACACACACATGTACACATGACTATACCTAGACATACACACGCCCATACATAGACACACACATGTGTACACAACTATACCTAGACATACACACGCCCATACATAGACACACACATGTGCACATGACTATACCTAGACACATACACGCCCATACATAGACACACACATGTGCACACGACTATACCTAGACATACACACGCCCATACATAGACACACACATGTGCACACAACTATACCTAGACATACACACGCCCATAGACACACACATGTGCACATGACTATACCTAGACACATACACACCCATACATCGACACACACACGTGCATATGACTAAACCTAGATATACACATGCCCATACATAAACACACACATGTGCACATGACTATACCTAGACATACACAGGCCCATACCTAAACACATACACATGCACACATGACTATACCTAGGCACACACATGCCCATACATAGACACACACACACCACAAACATTTAAAATAAAAGTACATTTTGGGATTTTGTTTGTTTGGTTAGCTTTTTGAGACAGGTTTTCCTTTTGCGGCCTTGACTGTCCTGGAGCTCACTCTGTAGACCAGGCTGGACCCAAACTCAGAGATCACCTGCCTCTGCCTCCCAAGTGCTGGGATTAAAGACGCGTGCCACCACCACCCAGCATAAAAGTAAATCTTAAGTAATGAAAACAATTGTATTTTTCTCTCTTGTGTGTTTATACTCATTTGTGTGTGTGTGTGTGTGTGTGTGTGTGTGTGTGTGTGTTCTCAATCAGCCCCAGAGAAAGGAATTCCTTCTCACCAGGGCACCAGGTTTTCCCTTGGATCTAGTGCTGAGTGGTTTCCATTTAGCAAAAATGCTAATGGGGACGAGGTGCCACCTGGTTTCCTCCTGTATGCTGGTTGCCATGGTTTCCACAATGCTGTGTTCCCAGTCACAGCAGAAGGAAGCAGAAGAAAATGCACAGCAACGCTGAACTTTCTTCCCTTTTCTCCACATTTGATCACCCCAAACATCCAGCTTATGAAATGTCGTTAGCGCATGGAACACCCTCTGATAATCCTCCCAGTGTCTGCCTGGGAGCCTACAGCCATGCCCCCTCTGAGACAACAGGCAAGGACTTCGTCAGACTTTTCTGTCTTCAAGGCCCTGTCAAACGTGTGCCTTGCTATTGCCAGAGAATTGCTCATTGTGTCTGGAAGCCCTGTGGGAACGGGAAACCTTGAATAAAGACACAGAGGAGACATGTCAGATCCCTTTAGCCAGCTCCTGCTGCTGTAAGCGTCCTGTCTGAACCCCAGGAGGCAGCACTGAGACTGGCACTCAGAGGGGTGCCCTCCCCAGTGAGGGTTTTAACAGCACTTTACACACTAACAGCTTCCCAGAGCCAGTGACAACAGCACTGGCTACTGCACACCCGGCTGTAAATGGCTGTGCCTTGCTCTGGTTCCAGGATCGCAGATCCCAGGCTTTCTCTGGCTAGGAAGTGCCTCTGGGCCTCTTCTATAGGCTGAGTGCAACCAGCATCCTCTTTGGGAACAGAGCAGGAGCCATCCAGCAAGTTTTGAGAAGAGAGAGTGCTACTTGCTGGGTGAGGTACCTCCTGGTCGATTTTTTTTAAAAAAAAAAATGTGTGTGTGGAGGGTTGCACATGAGTATAGGTACCTGTGGAGGTCAGATCTCCTGGAGTTGAAGCTACAGTCTGCTGCGAGCGTCTGTGCCTGCTGTAGATACTGTGAACATTCAAGAGATACCACAAGTTTTTTAGCATGATTTTATGCCCTGCACACCAGAACTCCTGAGGCTGACAGAAGGTTCAAGAGTTCAAGGCCAACTTGGGCTACTCAGTGAGACTTAGTCTCAAGAGTACAAAACAAAACAAAAAGACCCCACTGCCAAATCCTCCATGTTAAATGTTTGTTTAGGTTTCAAAAGGGGAGGCAGCTAAACTTAGAAACTTATATCACATAGCTTTTTTTATTCTGTAACACTGAGAACAGGGAATCTTTTGTTATAGTATATTATAGGTGATTGTTATTATCATGTGTAATTTCCTATGACGTATTCATTTATTATTTTGAGACAGTGTCTCTCTATGTACCTCTGACTGTCCCAGAACTTGGCTATATAGAGTAGGCTGGCCTCGAACTCCCAGCAATCTGCCTGCCTCTGCCTCCCGAATGCTGGGATTAAAAGAGTGAGTCTAATTCTTTTGAGATAGGGTCTCACTGTGTAGCTTTAGCTATCCCAGAGCTCCCTAAGTAGATCAAGCTGACCTCGAACTCAGAAATCCTCCTGCCTCCGCAACTGCAGTATTGGGATTAAAGGAGTGTGCTGTCTGGCCCAAGCTAAAAATGTGTTTTTTAAGGGTTACTCACAATCTAGGGTCCGTTTGGGGGTCTTCGGAGACAGCCCCGCTGACAGCTTGCCTTTAGCGGTCCGGTCGGTCCCCTTGGCGGACAGGAAGAGCGCCTCGAGGGCTGCGGCCCGGCTCCCAAGGGGAAGGCCGACATCTGAGCAGGGCGTAACGGTCCCTACCCGCCTGGGCACGCGACCCGTGGACGTCAGCGGAGGTGGCCGCGAGACCCAGGGCGCCACAGCCCGGTGACCTGCAGCTCGCGCAGGGAGCCCTTACTTCCCGCTGGCCCGAGAAGACCCCGGGTGCCAGGGAACTCTGCCTCGGTGTGGGCGGAGCTAAGTCACTGGTTGCCGGATTTCACGGTGTTGGCTCACGGTGCCACTTGCCAGGAGGATGAGATCGTGGGCTGCGTGACGTCACAAGTTGCCAGGTAGATTTCACACAAGCGCATGAAGGAGGGAAAAAGATGCCAGGAAAACTGCCAAGGGTGGAGGGTCACGTACTTATTATCCCAGCGCTTTAGCGGTAAAGGTCTGGGAGTTCCAGGCTAGGAAGGAAAGAAGGAAGGAGGGAAGGAAGGAGACAGGAGAGAGAGAGAGAGAGAGAGAGAGAGAGAGAGAGAGAGAGAGGAAGAGGAAGAGGAAGAGGAAGAGGAAGAGGAAGAGGAAGAGGAAGAGGAAGAAGAAGAAGAAGAAGAAGAAGAAGAAGAAGAAGAAGAAGAAGAAGAAGAAGAAGGAGGAGGAGGAGGAGGAGGAGGAGGAGGAGGAGGAGGAGGAGGAGGAGGAGGAGGAGGAGGAGGAGGAGGGAGAAGATAGAATTCATGATGTTAGTGAGCTAGAACATGTAGGTCCAAATCCTATTTTTGAACTTACTTGAGGAAATGTGGGTTTTTTTTAAAAAAATAAAAACAAAAACAGGGTCTCCAAATTTAGAATTGTAAGGACATCTCATGAAATTCAAGATGAACAATTCCTAACCCCTTCTCCTGCCCCCCAAAAACATAGTAGTGCTGGCAAATGCGCTGCTAAAGGGAGCCAAGGATCTGGGGGTCAGGGTTCAGAGGATGAATAGAGGATGAATAGACCTGAGAGGGGCAGGGGCCACGTGGGCTGAGCGAGAGACTCTACTCAGGCTTCTGATAACAGCTACTCCACGCTGCTCCAAGTGAGGTCCCCCCACCTTCAGCATCACCTGCTAAGGGAGACTGGGAGGTCTAAATTTCCCCAGTAGTGCACGCTTTAATCCCAGCACTCAGGAGGCAGAGGCAGGCGGATCTCTGTGAGTTTGAGGCCAGCCTGGTCTACAGAGTGAGTTCCAGGATAGCTACAGCTACAAGGAACCCTGTCTCAAAACAGAAACAAAGCCAAACAAAACAAAACTCTGTGTGTGTGTGTGTATGCGTGTGTGTGTGCATATTTGTGCCCACACTAGGATCCGGTCACAGCAGGAAATACGGAGGTCAGAGGACAACTTGCTGGCTCAGAGCTCTTAGCTTCTACATCTTGTTCCCTGGAAACTCAGGTTGGCAGGTTTGTGGCACGTGTCTCTGCCTGCTAAGCCATCTCACCTTCCTCTTAATTCATCTTCTTTGCTGTGTCTGGCCTCTCAAAAGCTGCAGAGGGGGCGTCTGTGAGTTCATCATTGACGGACGGTGTGCATGAAGTAGGCAGGGACAAAAGAGCAGTAACGAGGGGCAGGAGCCGTGTATTTGCATAGTGGATAAATTGGAAAATCTCATTTGACACTGGGGAGAGGGAAGAACGGGTTTGATGGAGGAAGGTCATTGGTTAAATAAAAAGAAACTGCTTGGTCCTCATTGGTTAGAAGATAGGTGGGAGGAGTAAACAGAACAGAACGCTGGGAGGAAGAGGAAGTGAGCTCAGACTCCACAGCTCTCCTCGCAGGAGCAGATGCCTCAGAAGAGACGCCATGCTCCCGGCTCCTGGGCAGACACACGCAATGAAGCTCCAACCCAGGATGGACCTAGGCTAGAATCTTCCCGGTAAGCACACCTAGCTGTGCTACATAGAATATTAGAAATGGGCTAGTCCAGGTGCGAGAGTTAGCCTAGAAGAGGCTAGATAGAAATGGGCCAAACAGTGATTAAATGAATACAGTGTCCGTGTAATTATTTCGGGGCATAAGCTAGCCGAGCAGGCGGCCGGGGTGCTAGGAACGCATCCCCGCCGCACTTATTACTACACAGGTTACTGTGGCATGCTCTGCTTTCTGAACTCACAGCCGCTGCGCGCAGCAATTGCCTGCAGTGAACCTGAGCACTACTGGGCCCACCAACATCCGGTCTGCAGACTGCTGGGCCCACCAACATCCAGTCTGCAGACTGCTGGGCCCACCAACATCAGGTCTGCAGACTGCTGGGCCCACCAACATCCGGTCTGCAGACTGCTGGGCCCACCAACATCAGGTCTGCATAGACTGCTGGGCTCACCAACATCCAGGCCCAGTGTTAGCACCTGACTTTGATCTGCAATTTCTGTCTGCTACCCTCTGTCTGAAGTATGAGGACCAGTGGGGGGGGGGCAAGAGAGGGAACTGAGAGCCAGAGGGGAGGACAGAAGAGGGAAATGAGAACCAATGGGGAAGATAGGGGAGGGAAATGGGGACAAGGGGGGGGCGGTCAGGAGAGGGAACTGAGAGCCAGAGGGGGGGCAAGAGAGGGAACTGAGAGCCAGAGGAGGGGGCAAGAGAGGGAACTGAGAGCCGGGGGGGGGCAAGAGAGGGAACTGAGAGCCAGAGGGGGGGCAGGAGAGGGAAGTGAGGGCCACTGGGGAGGCAGGAGAGGGAAGTGAAGGTTGAGTATAGAACACGGCACACATATAAGAGAATGTCATGATACCCAGTGTTATATATGACCAATATGTATAATAAACATTTTTAAAAGTTGAATGTAAAATTAATCAGCTTGTGTGTTTAACTACTAATTCATAAGAAATACATCAGCCTCCAGGGCTGGTGCTGCAGGCCTGTTGTTCCAGCCACTTAGGAGGCTGAGACTGTGGGATTACAAATTAAAAGTCATCCTGGGCAACAATGAGACCCTGGCTCAGAAAGCAGAAACATGTTGTTCCTGGATTGACTCAGGTAACCAGGCTTGGCACCAAGCACCTCCACCCCCAGACCCATCTTGCTGACCCAAATCTAGTCTGTCTTTCCATCTCCTCCTCCTCCTTTCTTCTTTGGCAGGACTGGGGATGGAAGCTGAGGCATTGCGCATATTGGACAAACCCTGCCCCACTGAGCCATGCTTGGAGGTAAACCAGCTCTCACAAGCATCCCCGCATTCCCACACAGACCCTGGGCATTTACATTCCCACATTGTTAGCATTCAGGCATTTACACCGGCCTGCTCTCAGGGTCCTAGAGGGAGGTGGCAGCAGCAGCAGGAGCCAAGATGTGGCACTGTAGCTACTGCAGCCCCTAAGTAGGGCACTGTCCCTATGCGCATGTGCTACATCCCCCGACAAAAGGCAAGCCCTTCCAGTTCTCTCTCTCTCTCTCTCTCTCTCTCTCTCTCTCTCTCTCTCTCTCTCTCTCTCTCTCTCTCTCTCTCTCTCTCTCTCTCTCTCTCTCTCTCTCTCTCTCTCTCTCTCTCTCTCTCTCTCTTCCCTGACCCCTCTTTGTTCCAGACAAAGAATACTGACATGTGTTTCATGCTGCTGGTCCCTAGGTGGACACTTTGTGGGAGTTCCCACCTATTCCACAGGTTCCTGGACCATTCCGGAGCCTGACAGCAGGGGGCGCAGTGGGGAACAGCGCCGGGTCAGTCGGGCTCTCTGGCACATCCTCTCGCCTCCTCCGGGGCTTTCGGGGCTTTGGGCGCCTCTCGTGGGCGCCAGCTTGGACCGTAACCCGTCCCCTCCTCCGCCTAGCTGCAGTCAGGAGGACGAGGAGGACCTGGCCGGGGGAGACTGCATTGGGAGCACGGTCTACAGCAAGCACTGGCTCTTCGGAGTACTCAGCGGACTCATCCAGGTGGGGAGACTGGCGCAGGCGTCCTCCGAACCAAGGGAGTGGATGGGATGCTGGAGGGTCCGGGTGCCAGTTTCCTAACTCTTCCCGGAACACCACCACACACATACTTTAGTCGGATTTTGCTCTGCAACTCCATTGTCACTTCTGAAATCAGTTCCTGTTTCGTGAGCTCTTGTCATAGTGGAGCGCTTAGCTTGGAGTCAGACAGCCCTGATCTCCATCCCATGCTGGAAGTGTGATTCGTTAACCCAGAACCTCGATTTCTTTCCGTTTCTATAAAATAGGATAACCAGTGTTATTGTACACACGGTTTTTGTGTAGATTGAGATGATAATGATAGTAGAGTGTTTGAAATGGTGTTTGATTTATAGGAGGCTAGCAGATTTTTCTGTGTACTGCCTCTATGCCGCCAATTCCTGGGTTTGGTTTTGTTTGTTTGTTTGTTTGTTTGTTTGTTTTTTTCAGAGACAATATCTACACAGTGACCAAAAAAGTCTTCCTTTTTTATTATTTTAAAAGGGTGTTTTTAGCCGGGTGGTGGTGGCGCACACCTTTAATCCCAGCACTCGGGAGGCAGAGGAAGGCGGATCTCTGGGATTTCGAGGCCAGCCTGGTCTACAAGAGCTAGTTCCGGGACAGGCACCAAAGCTACAGAGAAACCCTGCCTCGAAACCCCCCCCCCCAAAAAAAAAAGAAAAAGAAAAAAGGAGGGGTATTTTTGTTGCTATAAATGAACACTTTCTACTTCTTAACTGGGGATCCAAGGCTGCTTACCACAACTCACTTAACGATACTTAACCTATACTTAAGGATAGCTACATTATGTCCCGTGACCAGTAGACTGGTGGCCATCTCCAGTCATGTACTATGCTTTGTAAACTCTCGTACTCACCTCTGAGTGCTCGAGTCCTTCCCTTCCCATGAGATTTCACTTTCCTCTTTTAAAAAAAAAAATGTCTTTCTCCTCCCAGGGATAGGTCAAAGCCCTTCATCTTTCTACAATGCTCTTTTCACCAGCTCAGCAAAGTCAGCCTTTTCTATGGTGACTGTCTGTTTCCATGACTTTCCTACACTAATCTTAAATCATTTGAAAGCAAAAGTTCATATTCTCATTCCTGTTTTTTCTCTTGCAGTGCCTTCAGACAGTGTTTCCTCCAAGAATACTGTAGATCATCCAAGGCACTGCAAGGCAGTTTTTAGGAACTGTTTCACCAGAGGAAGTACTTTAGGGATACTCTCTTGGAGACATCTGCGTGATATATTACTTGAAGAACTCTGAGTATTTTAACTGATGATTTTTTTTTCTCTATGTGTCTGAAGATTGTCACACCTGAAAGTGGCAAGTCCGGCTCGGATGATGATGAGCAACAGATGGAGCTCACTGAGGAAACGGAGAACGAAATCTGCAGAGTCTGGGATATGTCCATGGATGAGGTATGAGGATAAAAGTGAAATTCTAGAGTGAGGAGACTTTTGAAAAGATTCATCCCAGATTTCTTGCTAACCCTCAATCAAGATATTCTTTCAGTGCTCTCTGTCTCTGTCCTTGCTCCATCTTGACTATCCCATTCACTCAATTTCTTCTCCCCAATCCCCTTTTCCTCTCCTCCTCCCCTTCTGCCCTCCCTTTCCCCCCAATCCCATGCTCCCAATTTTCTCAAGAGATATTGTCTACTTCCCCTTCCCAGAGGGATCTATATATGTTTCTCTAGGGCTCTCCTTGTTGCTTATCTTCTCTGGGCTCATGGACTATAAGCTCGTTATCCTTTGCTTTACAGCTAGTATCCACTTATGAGTGAGTACATTCCATGCTCATCTTTCTGAGTTTGAGTTACCTCACTCAGGATGGTTTTTTGTTTGTTTGTTTGTTTGTTTTGTTTTGTTTTTTGTCTAGTTCCATCCATTTGCATGCAAATTTCAAGCTGTCATTGTTTTTTACCCCTGAGTGGTACTCTAATGTGTAGATATGTCACACTTTCTTTATCCATTCTTCTGCTGAGGGGCATCTAGGTTGTTTCCAGGTTCTGGCTATTACAAAAAATATTGCTGTAAACATAGTTGAACAAATGCCTTTGTAGTATGAGTGAGCATCTTTTGGGTATATGCCCAAGAGTGGTATTGCTGGATCAACCTGAGGCAGGTTGATTCCCAATTTTCTGAGAAACCGCCATACTGATTTCTAAAGTGTTTGTACAAGTTTGCATTCCCACCAGAAATGAATGAGTGTTCCCCTTACTCTACATTCTCTCCAGCATAAGCTGTCATTGGTGCTTTTGATCTTAGCCATTCTGACATGTATAAGATGGTATGTCAGAGTTGTTTTGATTTGCATTTTCCTGATGGCTAAGGATGTTGAACATTTCCTTAAGTATCTTTTGGCCATTTGAGATTGTTCTGCTGAGAATTCTGTTTAGTTCCATACCCCATTTTTCAATTGGATTATTTAGAATTTTGATGTCTAATTTCTTGAGTTCTTTATATATTTTAGAGATCAGTCCTTTGTCTGATGTGGAGTTGAAGATCTTTTCCCATTCAATAGGCTTTTTTTGTCTTATTGACTGTGTCCTTTACTTTACAGAAGCTTCTCAGTTTCAGAAGGTCCCATTTATTTATTGTTGTTCTCAGTGTCTGTGCTACTGTGGTTATATTTAGGAAGGGGTCTCCTGTGCCCATGCATTGAAGACCACTTCCCACTTTCTCTTCTATTAGGTTCAGTGTGGTCAGATTTATATTGAGGCCTTTAATCCATTTGGACTTGAGTTTTGTGCACAGGGATAGATATGGGTCTATTTTCATTCTTCTACATGTCAGCATCCAGTTATGCCAGCACCATTTGTAGAAGATATTTCCTTTTTTCCATTGTATAATTTTAGATTCTTTGTCAAAAATCAGGTGTTCATAAGTATGTGGATTAAATTCAGAGTCTTCAGTTTGATTCCATTGGTCAACCTCTCTGTTTTTATGCCAGCACCAAGCTCTTATGATTACCGTAGCTCTGTAATAGAGTGTGATGCCAGGGATTGTGATACCTCCGGAAGTTCCTTTATTGTACAGGATTGTTTTGGCTATACTGGGTTTTTTGTTTTCCTTATAAAGTTGAGTATTTTGAGGTCTGTGAAGAATTTTGCTGCAGTTTTGATGGGAATTGCATTGAATCTATAGATTTCTTTTGGTAGGATTGCAATCTTTACTATGTTGATCCTATCTATCCAAGAGCATGGGAGATCTTTTCATTTTCTGGTGTCTTCTTCAATTTCTTTCTTTAAAGACTTAAAGCTTTTGTTAAATAGATCTTTCACTTCTTTGGTTAGTGTTACCCCAAGATATTTTATGTTATTTGTGGCTATTGTGAAAGGTGATGTTTCTCTGATTTCCCTCTCAGCTTCTTTATCATCTATATATAGGAGGGCTACTGATTTTTTTTTGACTTGATCTTGTATTTTGCCATATCACTGAAGGTATTTATCAGCTATAGGAGTTTTCTGGTAGAGTTTTTGGGGTTACTTATATATACTATATTATCATCTGCAACTAACAAAAGTTTGATTTCTTCCTTTCCAATTTGAATCCCCTTGATCTCCTTCTGTTGTCTTATTTCTATAGTCAAATCTTCAAGAAGTATGTTGAAGAGATATGGAGAGAGTGGACAGCCTTGTCTTGTTCCTGATTTTAGTGGAATCTCTTTGAGTTTCTCTCTATTTAATTTGATGTTGGCAGTAGGCTTGCTGTATATTGCTTTTATTATGTTTAGGCATGCTCCTTGTATCCCTGATTTCTCTAAGACCTTTATCATGAAGGGGTGTTAAATTTTGTCAAATGCTTTTTCAGCATCCAATGAAATGATCGTATGGTTTATTTCTTTCAGTTTATTTATATGATGGATTACATTGATAGATTTTCGTATGTTGAACCAGCCCTGCATCTCTGGGATGAAGCCGACTTGATCATAGTGGATGATTTTTTTGATGTGTTCTTGGATTTGGTTTGCTAATATATTGATGAGTATTTTTGCATCCATGTTCATGAGTGAGACTGGTCTGTAATTCTCTTTTTTTGTTTGAGTCTTTGTGTGGTTTTTGTATCAGGATAACTGTAGCTTTATAAACAGAGTTTGGCAATGTTCCTTCTGTTTCTATTATGTGGAACACTTTGAGGAATATAGGTATTAGCTTTTCTTGGAAGTTCTGGTATTATTCTGCACTAAAATCATATGGCCCTGGGCTTTTTTTTTTTTTTTGGTCAGAGGTTTTTATGACAGCTTCTATTTCCTTGAAGTTTATAGTTTTATTTAAATTGCTCATCTGGTATTGATTTAATTTTGGTATACGATATCTATCTAGAAAATTGTCTTTTTCCTTTACATTTTCCAATTTTATAGAGTACAGGTTTCTGTAGTATGACTTAATGATTCTCTGAATTTCTTCACTGCCTGTTGTTAAGTCTCCCTTGTTGATTTGGAAGTTCTCTCTCTGCCTTTTAATTAGTTTGGATAAGAGTTTGTCTATCTTGTTGATTTTCTCAAAGAACCAGCTCTTTGTTTCATTGATTTTTTTTGTATTGTTTTCTTTGTTTCTATTTTGTTGATTTCAGCCCTCAGTTTGATTATTTCCTCTCTTCTACTCCTCCTGGGTGAGTCTGCTTCTTTTTGTTCTAGAGCTTTCAGGTGGGCTTTTATGTTACTAGTGTGAGATTTTTCCATTTTGTTTATGTGGACACTTGGTGCTATGAACTTTCCTCTTAGCATTGCTTTCATAGTGTCCCAGAGGTTTGGATATGTTATACCTTCATTTTTGTTGAATTCTAGGAAGTTTAAGGGATTAAGGTGTGTGACTCCCAAACACTGGAATTACAGGTGTGAGCCACCATCACCTGCATCTGTTTCTGGATCAATCTTGTGTAGCCTGGGGTAGCCTTAAACTCACAGAGATCCATCTGCCTTTGTCTCCCGAGTCCTGGGATTAAAGGTGTGCGCCAGCACTCCCTGGTCTGTATGGCTGAGACTAGTATGGTTGTTTTGCCCTCTGATCTTCAGACAAGCTTTATTTACTGAAACACAATATACCACTACCTCTGGTATACAAATTTTGGTTTTCTTATCTGACATTCTATCGCCCGAGGTCTGGAGCTCTTGCAGCAGCCGTCAGTGCCCTTTTATCATCCATTTTCCTGGACAACCTCTGGCAGAAGGGCAGGGAGTCAGCATTTGGTGTCTCGACAGGCAGTATTGGAGAATTTTTAAATCTTTGGAGCAACCTGGTCCACATACATTATCTGCCCATTTAAAATCAAAGGTGGATTGGCTCAATTCTGCCAATGGGACACGGAAGTCTTTTAACAGTGTCTTTTTCCTGGAGGAATCAGACTCCTGAGAATCAGAGCTCCCAGGTTTCTTCAGAGGTAGGAGAGGTGTATTCCAGGGTGCCTGACATGGCACAAAGATGCCTATTTCTTCAAACTAGACAGTGTGGGCTATAATTCATCCTTTTGTTTCCAGGGTCATGGGTACTGTTTGATCTGGATGGGATGTTCAAACTGCTTAGTTGAACAATTATGGGAACTTGATGTTGGGCCAGTCTTGTGGGGTTAATTTCTGCTCATACCTCCAGGAATCTTGGTCATCAATCTGAGAGATAATCCAATTGTATCTTTTGATTGGGGGCAGGACTTTGAGCTAGGAGATATTCTTCTGACAGAGGAGGGTTGGACAACAAAATTTTTCTGGATATCTGTAAGTTTAACTGTTTATCATCAGAGAAAGTGAAGGTGGCCTTCAGCTTATGGAAAAGATCCCCCGCCCCCACAGATCAGTTCTCTGGTGTTAAACACCTTTTGCACTACCTCCAGCAAGTGGGACCTATTTATACCTTTAATTTTTTAAATTTCCAACATTTTTTCCAATATCTGAGTCTGCAAGAGGGACAGAGGAAACTTTTTAGCAGATGCCTTTAATCTTTCTAAAAAGGACCTATTGAAAATCGTTTAAAGTCTCTATCAGTATTGGACAGAAGGGAAATCTGTTTCGTCCAGACACCACTGTCTGGGAGGAAACCTTTTGCCTGGTCAGGGGCAGTTTCTCTACTTTTATCAGAGAATAGTCTGTTTTGAGTTCCCCAATTATTCAGATCATTGATAGAAAGGAAACAAAAATTACAAAACAGGAGGAGTGAACCTTCCTCATTTCCCCTTCCCAGGGACTGCTTACAGCAGGCTGGGAGTAAAGAAAATGTGTACCTTGGGAAACCATGTCTCCTTCCTTGTATGCCTCCTGCTCTGGTGGCGGTGCCCTGGATGAAATGCCCAGCCCCTCCCTGCCTCCATACAGGGGCGGTAATGACTGAGAACTCTGAGCAGGAGGCAATGGATGAGACAAGTGAGCACTATAGGAGTGGGGTACATAGCAGTGGTTTTTTATTAACTCTGCATAGGCAGGCATAGCCGAAGGGATTCAGACCCAAACAAGAAGGAATAAGTCGTAGGACAGTGGGGGCATCTCACACCAGAGAAAACCACCAGCAATAGAGGAAAGCAAAACTGACTGAAACACATAGAAACACACACACACACCACACACACACATAAACACACACACACAAACACATACACACACCGCACACACACACAAACACATACACACACCACACACACACACAAACACACACACACACGCCACACACACATAAACCACACACACACACAAAAACACACACACACACTAACACACACACACCACACACACACACATACACACACACCACACACACATACACCACAAACACACACACACACCACACACACACAAACACACACACACCACACACACACACAAACACACCACACACACATACACCACACACACACAAAAACACACACACTAACACACACACACACACCACACACACACACACACATACACACACACCACACACACATACACCACAAACACATACACTCACCACACACAAACACACACACCACACACACAAAAACACACACACACAAAGAGGGGGGGAACAACCAGGAGTGGCTGTCGCAGATTTACACACCAGAACAGACAGGAAAAATCTGGTGACATCTTATGCAGACTCTGGGCACTGGGTCAATGTCTGTGTCCAACCTCTCTCTCCTATGTGTCCAAACAGAAAGCACTTTAACCAGAACTCAGCTCTGGAGGTGACAGACTACGTGACTTTCTAATTTGTTTCCTTTTGGGATGGATGCAATCAGACTCCTCCAAATTCTTAGGCATCACTTGATCAAATGGGAGTCCTGGGGACCTGAAAAATCCCATGTTGGACACCTGCTAGGCTTGACCACTGCACTGCTCTCTGCTTGGAGGGGACCTGAGACCCCAGTGTCTTGAGATTTGACCTCTGGGGGTCTCGGTGGGACCCCCCCAGAAAATGTCGTGGGATGTCTACCAGAAAGCACAGCTTGGACGTGCATTTAAGCCAGTGGAAGATCTTTATTAGCTGCTCAGTGAGTACACGGGTTGCTTGGGATCTCACTGTAGCCCTGAGCTTTTTCAGGGTGAAGTTGCTTTGGAGTTGAGACTTCGGCTTACTTGGTTTAGAAAGACAAGTTCTGGGACCAGCTGGGCAGGCAGTGCACACCTGTAATCCTGGAACTTGGGGGCTAGAGCGTGCCTGGTTTGTGCAACCTGGAGAGCAACCCCAGGGCTTTGTGTACACTAGGAAATATTCTATCAATTGTACCACTCTTCCGTCCCCGGCTTTTATCATAGTTAGGAATGATAGATGTCCTCTGAGGAGACAGCTCACTGCATATACCATTTATTCCTAATTAGAGTTTTTAACTTTATGTATGGAGATTCAGGGGTTATAATCAAGGCATGTATAGCTGATCACTGTAGTTTATCACTAAGGTCTTTTCTTGGCATAAAACAAAAGTTATGATTATAACACACAAAATCTGTTGAATAACATTTCCTTTTTGGACAAAATATATTTTAATAAGTACAATCAAATGGACCTAAAAAACAAGCTGGGGTATCTATCTTAATATCTAAAAAAAAGACTTCAAACTAAAATCAAAAGAGACAAAGTAACATTTCATATTAGTCATAGGAAAAATCCATCAAGGGAAATCTCAATACCGAACATTTATGCCCCAAACAGAAAGGCATCCTCATATGTTAAAAAAAACACCGTTAAAGCTTAAATCACACATTAAACCCCACACACTAATAGTGGGAGACTTCAACACCCACTCTCACCACTGGACAGGTCCATCAGACAGAAAATTAACATAGAAATTAGGGAACCTACAGATGTTATGAATCAAACGGACTTCACAGACATCTATAGAACATTCCATCCAAACATACAAGAATAGCATTTGTTACTGCATGACTAGAATTTATTCTAAATTGCTGTAGTCCGTGTAATCTGTAGAATATGCATGTTGTGGTTTGAACGTGAAATGCTCTGTCACAGACTTGCTCATGTTTGGACACTTGATCCCCAGCTGGTGGCGCTGCTTCAGCATGTTGAGGAACCCTTAGAGGGTGGAGCCTGATTGGAGAAGGTGGGTCATTGGGGATGAGCCTTGAGGTTTTCCAGCCTGGCCACTCTCCCTGGCTGTGGGCGCCACATGCTCCTGCGGCCACCTTAAGCTCCGGCTGCCATGCTTCCTTCACCATGATGGGCTGGATCCCTTCTTAAACTGAGACTCTCCCCCACCTCTGTTTCCATCTCCCAATCCACTCCTCCTCCCTTTCTGTTTAGGAAATGGCAGGTCTCCCATGAGTATCAACAAAACGCGGCGTATCTGAATGCAGTAAGACTAAGCACCTCCCCATGTATTTAGGCTGGGCAAGATGACCCAGCTGAGGAGCAGGGTCTCAAAAGCCAGGGAAAGAGTGGAGCCAGCCCCTGCTCCCACTGAGGAGTCCCACAAGAGGCTCAAGCTACACAACTGCAATACATATGCAGAGTGTCTAAGGTCAGTGTCTTGCAGGCTCCCTGGTCTGTCCAGTCTCTGCGAGCCCCCTTGAGCCCAGGTTAGCTGATTGTGTGAGCCTTCCCATGGCGTCCTTGTTCCCTCTGGTTCCGACAGTCCATTCTCCTCCTCTTCTTCAGGATTCTCAGAATTCTGCCTAATGTTTGGCTGTGGGCCTCTATCTGTTTCCATCGGTTATTACTGATGCCTCTCTGATGACAATTGTGCTAGGCACCAATCTGATCAGAGGAGAAGACGGTTCAGGCTATGTGTCTGCTATTGCTAGGAGTCTAAGCTGGGGTCTTCCTTGTAGATTCCTGGGAGATTCTCTTGGGCCAGGTTTTTGCCTAACCTCAAAATGCTCTCCTTTCCAGCAGTCTTTTTCAGTACTCCCTCTTTATTCCCCACCCCAGCATGACTGTTCATGTTCCCTTCCCACCCTCAGTACCCTCATGAAATCACTTCTATTTCCCCTACCCAGGGAGAACTGGGGGCCTCCCTGTGAACCGTCCTGGGCCCGTGGATAGTAGCGTTGCCATCCTTTCTTTCACAGCTACTATCCACTCATACATGTGAGTATATACCATGTCCATCTTTACCTGGGTTATGTCATTGAGGATTTTCTTTAGTTCTGTCCATTTGCTATGCATTCCTCAGTTGAGGGACATCTAGGTTGTTTCCAGGTTCTGGTTATTATGAATGAAGCTTCTATGAACAAAGTTGAGCAAGTGTCCTTGTGGTATGATTGAGCATCCTTTGGGTATATGTCCAAGAGCAATAGAGCTGGTTCTTGTGTACATTGATTCCCATTTTTTCGAGAAACTACCATAGTGACTACCGTAGTGACTGTCCATGCATGCATTCCCACCAGCAATGGAGGAGTGTTCGGTCCCCTGCTCCACATCCTCTTCAAGCATGAGCTGTCACTTGTGTTTTTGACCTGAGCCTTTTTGACAGATGTAAGATGGAATCTCAGAGTCATTTCGATTTGCATTTCTCTGATGGCTAAGGATATTGATCATCTCCGTTAGTGCTTATCAGCTATTTAATAGTCTTCTATTGAGGATTCTCTGTTTAGATCTGTACCCCATTTTTAATCAGATTACTTGGTTTGTTGATATCTGGTTTCTCATGTTCTTTATCTATATAATTTTGGAAATCAGCCCTTTGTCAGGTGTGGGGTTGGTGAAGATCTTTTCCCATTCTGTAGGCTGCTGTTTTGTCCTAGTGACTGCATCCTTTGCCTTACAGGAGCTATTCAGTCTAATGTGGTTCCATTGATTGCCAGTTTTATTGCCTGCGTTGTTGGTGTTCTGTTTAGGAAGTTTTCCTGTCTCTTTCATCAGGTTCAGTGTATCTGGATTTATGTTGAGGTCTTTGATGCACCTTGACGTGAGTTTTGTGCAGGTTGATAGATATGGATCAACTTGAGTTTTTCTACATGTGGACATCCAGTTGGAGCAGCACCAAAGACGCTTTCCTTTTGTTCCCAGTGTATACTTCAACCTTCTTTGTAAAAATCAAGTGTCCATGGGTGTGTGGATTTACATCTGAGTCTTTAATTCCATTGATCACATCTCTTATTTTACGCCAATAAATTTTTACTGAAATCTGGAGTGGTGATACCTCTGGGAGTTCTTTTATAGTCCAGGTTTGTTTTAACCTTCGTGAGTTTGTAAACACCAGCTTTAAGTGCAGTTTCTGCTGCACTGCTTTCAGCTAATGCTCTGTCAAACCTCAGAGGCAACACCACTTATCTTCACATGAGTCTTTCACGGCAGCTGAGATGCTGCTCTCCAGCTGCCACTGCCGAGGAGTCCATCAGTCTGGCCTCGGGACAGATGACTTTTGCTTTATGGGGGAGCAGGTTTGGTAAGATTGCTAATGGGGAGCTGAACCACTGTTCTTAGTAGGTTAAGAACCTTTTCCGGTGGGTAGAATGATTTTTAAAGTGAGGGCCTCTTGAACTTATGTCCACTGTAAATAGAGCTAGACATTATTTATTGCTATGACTATTTATCTCATGCATATTAATCTATATAAGGGTAAATGTGGGGGAGTTAAAATTTCCATTTTCTTTCTTTTTTTAATTTTATTTATTTATTTTTTTATTGAGAAAAGGAAGAAAAAAAAACAAGTTTCCACCTCCTCCCAGCCTCCCATTTCCCTCCCCCTCCTCCCACCCTTCTCTCCCTCCTCCCACCCTTCTCCCCATCCTCCCACTCCTCTCCCCCTCCCTCTTCAGTCCAAAGAGCAGTCAGGGTTCCCTGCCCTGTGGTAAGTCCTAGGTCCTCCCCGCTCTGTCCATATCTAGGAAGGTGAACATCCTAGAAAATTGGGATCTTGGGGGTGGGGTGGGATGGGGGTAAGGGGAGACGGGGAGAGAAAAGGGAGAAGGGGAGGATGGGGGGAACTAGCTAGGGGAAAAAGAAGGATTGGGATAAAGGAAGGTTGGATAGGGGAGGACGGAAGCACAATTCTTAGTTAAGGGAGCCACCTTAGGATTGGCAAGAGACTTGAACCTAGAGTGGCTCCCAGGTGCCCAAGCCGAGGTCCCCAGTTAATTCCTTGGGCAGCTGGGGATAGGGAACCTGAAATGACCCTATCCTATAGCAATACTGACGAGTATCTTGCATATCATCATAGAACCTTCATCTGGTGATGGATGGAAATAGAGACAGAGACCCACACTGGAGCACTGGACTAAGGTCCCAAGGTACCAATGAGGAGCAGAAGGAGGGAGAACATGAGCAAAGAAGTCGGGACCACGAGGGGTGCACCCACCCACTGAGACAGTGGAGCTGATCTACTGGGAGCTCACCAAGGCCAGCTGGACTGTGACTGAAAAAGCATGGGTTAAAACTGGACTCTCTGAACATGACGAACAATGAGGGCTGAGGAGAAGCCAAGGACAATGGCACGGGGTTTTGATCCTACACAATGTGCTGGCTGTGTGGGAGCCTAGCCAGTTTGGATGTCCATTTTCTTTCTAAAAGAGGAAAAAGCAGATCTGAAAATCATTTTTCAAAACACTATGAAAAGAAAAAACAGCACTAATACCTGATAAAATTTTTGATTGATTCATATGTTCAACAAATATCTATTGATTTGGATCTGTGTGATAAAGCAAATATGGTCTATGCCCTCATGAACCTTATGTGCTACTGAGAGAGAGAAAATAAATTAAGAATCAGGCATGGTAGCAAATACCTTTAATCCCAGAACCCAGGAGTTAGAAGGGTGTGGATTTCAGTAAATTTGATGCCAGACTGGTCTACAGAGCCAGGTCCAGGACAGCGAGGTAGTCATGAGCAAATATGTGATCACTGGGTTGGGTGGCTGGCAGGAGCTTTTTGAGGTCGGCGCACTTGAACTAGCTAGTCACTCTTCTGAAATGGGTCCAGCTTGGGCAAAGGTGGAAAGTTCTCTAAGAACAGGCAAACCAACACCACTAGAATGTAGTGACTCCGAGAGGGTAGAAAGAAGCTGGACGCAACAAAGAGTGACACGCAGGGCTTCGACAGACGCAGTGATCTAGATGAGAAGCTCCTGTTTTCACGGGGTGCGTATTGTCTCTTACTGTGGAGAAGGGATTTTAGTGGACCAGTGCAGGGGACACGGGGGTGATGAGAACTGAGTATAAGGACGGAGAGAGAAAGAGAGACAGAGACGAATGCACAGGGACATCAGTTCCCTGTGGTTTCAGGACATGACAGAGCTGGACAGTTCACATCATGGTGTCCAGGAAACAGAGGAAAAGGAAATCAAAGGGGACAGAAAGAACATGCGATCAAACGTGACTTTATGAAGAAGAGTCTCAGAGACTTGGAGATGGGAAACAGACCGACAGAAAATGAGAGTCAAAGTCAGGCTGTGGTGGGCTCACCTTTAATCCCAGCAGGCAGGAGGCAGACGCAGGAGGATCTCTGTGAGTTCAAGGTCAGCCTGGTCTACTAGAGCTAGTTCCAGGATATATGGGGCTGTTATACAGAGAAACTCCTGTCTCAAAAAAAAAAGAGATCAAAAGAGGGATTGTGTATAGAGAAAGGAAACTGAACTGGCTAACGTGTCATTTTCAATGACAGGTTCCCGAGGAAGAGAATCAGACATGGCAGATAATAAAAAAGTCAGGAACATTTGGGATCCTGAGGTCTTACACAAGCTCGTGGTTCAGGCAAGTTTAGGCAGTCAGGAAGAGAGGCCTTGCTTGCCCTGTTGTGGCTGTGGGCATGTGAGCTGTGGATCGGCAGGGCTGGAGAGGGCCTCAGGCTGCAGCCCCAGGCATTGGGGGTTTTCCACCACCCCTCCACAATAGCTCAAGGCCTCTGATCCTTTCCACCGCTGGTCCTGCTGCAGCCCAATGCGTTGGGTCATTTCCACCACTCCTCCCACATCAGGGCACCTGTATTTTCTTTGGGATCGATGATGGCACCAGCAGGTGCAGGACCAAGATCTATATGAGATCCGTGGGCGAGAGGGTTGCCATTGGCAAGGACCCATCTGGACCCATCAATTTCAGGCTGATGCTCAGCATCTCCAGTGCCACAGAGGAAAAGGTAGTCCCAAAACACAGCTCTTCCCCAGCATACGTAAAACCAGCATCGTCTGCTCCTGAGGAGAAAGAGTTCATGCCAGCCATAGCACCGTTTGCCCCAAAGTGACAAGTTAGGCCCAAGAGGAGCACTTTGGGGTTTACGGGAAGAAAGCGATGCTCCTTTCTGGTTGCTTGATGTGTAGAACAGGCTGGACTTGAACACACAGAGATTCACGAGCCTCTGCCTCCCGTGTGCTGTGATTAATGTCGTGTGCCACCACCTCTTAGCTTTGTATAGTCTTTGAGTATACTTTTGTTTGTTTGCTTGCTTGCTTGCTTGTGTGTTTAAGACAGGATAGACTCAGACCCCATGTGTAATCCAGGTCGGCCTGGATATTACCTCAGTCCTTCCCTCTCAGCCTCCTGAGAGCTGGGATTACAGATGTGTACCATTAAGCCTGGCTGTTTGCCAAGTTGGCTGTGTTCGGACTAAATACAAAGTGAAGTGAAATCACCAGAAGGCAATTAGGAGACTTTTCAAATTAGTGGTTATTAATAACGGGCATTAATCCCAGTGCCTTTGTTTCAGGTTATGTTTTGTGAGTCTTTGCAGACAGATGAGAGAACAATATACATTGAAATTATTGTCTACCTTCTAAGGACCCTGTAGTGGCTGATGTCTCCAGAATATTTCTTTTGAGTATTTGGAAGCTGGAAGGATCAAATGTCAGTTTTTTAAAAAGGTATTGAAGGGCCCAAAAGATGCTCCTTTGGGTAAAGGTACTTGCTGCCAATCCCGATGACTGAGTTCGGTCCCCAGGAGCCACGTCAAGGTGGAAGAGGACTAAGTACCCCGAGTTGTTCTCTGTCTTCTCCTCAAATGGTGTAGAGCTCAGCAGCTGGAAATGCTCGCTGCTTTTCCGAGCACCTGTGTCCACCAGCTCACAGTCAGTTGTTACTCAGTTCCGCAAGACCTGACATCCTCTTCAGATCTCTCCACACTAGTGACATACACACAGACTCTCATCCACACATAAATAAAAACACAAATTTATTAAATGTGTTAAAAATAACATACTTACTTAATTTTTTGAGAGTTTCACGTAGCCCAGGCTATCCTGGAACTCACTATGTAGTGTAGGTTGGGCTTAAAGTTCAGGCAATCCCCTCGATTGACCTCTCTGAATTCTGGGATTACAGGTAGGAGCCACCATGTCCATCTTAAGTCAGTTTTATAGTTAGGAAAATCAAGACTCAAAAAATCAGGTCGTGAACTAAGGATGTGATGTAGTAGTTGACCCTCGCTTAGCATACATTCTGTTCCCAGCACTAGAAAATAAAAAATAAAAAAAAAAAAGGAACAGTACTTGGAAAACAAAAGACAGAGGCTAAGGTTCAATGTGCTGTTTGTACCATGCTACACTGATGACGTCACGTACAAAGTGAAGGCTTCATATTCTAACCCCTCTGCACAATCTTACCTTACACCCACGATCTAAAAAGAAGTCTGTTACTAAAATGTGAAGAGTCTTTTCTATAATCATATAAGCACATAGAAATACTTATTTTCAGCATCAAGTATAAAATCATGTGTCTTGTCTGATGTAGTGCGGTTTCAGAAAAGGCTTTGAAATTCATTTATTTTGATATCTGTGGCTGGGCCAACAGCGAAGGCTCAGCAGTTAAGAGAACTTGCTACTCTTGCAGAGGACCTGGGTTCGATTCCCAGAATCCACATCAGGCTGCTCCCAACTTCCTGTAACTTCCATTCCAAAGGCTCTGACACCTTCATGCATACTGCGTACATGCAGAGAAGTAGGCACATACACATACAATAATAACACATCTGTGAGGAACTGGGGTCAAGTTAATTACAAATATTCTTGGTATTTATTTCTGTCTTTGTGCCCATGGTATGTATGTGGAGGTCAGAGGACAACCATCCGAGTTCCTCCTCTCCTTCTACCATGTGGCATCCGGGGCTCAGGTTTGACAAGCTTATTGGCATCACCTTTGCCCACTAAACCATCTCACCATCTCTAAGTTAACTGCTTTAAGGTAGTAGTAAGTATGAAGAAAAACTTAAGAATCATGTATATATGTATGAATGTATGTACTATGTAATATATATATATATATGTATATATATATATTTGAGGAGACAGTCTCGTTTTGACCAGGATGACTTCAGATGTGCTATATAGCCAAAGATGGCCTTGACCCCTCTGCTCCCTCCTCTCAGGCTGGGTCACAGGTCCGCACTGCCATACCTGGCTCCCAGCTAAGAATTTAACAGAACCATTGCTGGAGACTTGGCTCAGAGGTTAAGAGCACTCTTTGTTCTCATAGGGAACCTGGTTTGGTTTGCAGTACCTTCATGGTGGCTCACACCTCCCTATAACTCCAGTTATGACCTCCAGAGGCACCAGACATGCAGTGGTGGTGCGCATGCATAACTACACGCAGACACTTTCCAATACACATAAAAGTAAATAAAGGGGGGGAGAGAGAGAGGAGAGGGGAGGAGGTCCACATCGTAGCACTGGACTGAGCTCCCAAGGTCCAGCTGAAGAGCAGGAGGGGAGAATATGAGCAAGGAAGTCAGGACCACGAGGGGTTGGTTCACCCACTGAGACAGTGTGCCTGAGCTAATGGGAGGTCACCAACTCCAGCTGCACTGGGACTGAACGAGCATGGGATCCAACTGGGCCCTCTGAATGTGGCTGACAGTTGGGGCAGACTGAGGGGCCAATGATAATGGCACTGAGATTTGTCTCTACTGCATGTACTGGCTTTTTGGGATCCTATTCTCTTTGGATGCATACCTTCCTAAGCCTGGATGTAGTGGGGAGGGCCTTGGACTTCCCACAGGGCAGGGTACCTTGCCCTCTCTTAGGACTGGAGGGGGGTAGGGGGAGGGTGTATGGGGGAGCGGGTGGGAAGTGGGAGGAGGGGAGGAAGTAGAAATTTTTATTGGCAATATTTATAAAGTAATAAAAAAGAAATTAAAAAATGTTGCTCGCCCTGCTGGTTCACACCTTTAATCTCAGCACTCAGGAGGCAGAGGCAGGTGGATCTCTGTGTGTTCTAGGCCAGCCTGGTCTACAAAGCAAGGCCTGACCCAGCTGTTACACAGAGAAACTGTCTCAAATAACAAACAAACAAAGGGGGCAGCGGGGTTGCAGGGGAGAAGAAGTTTACCTTGTGTCTTAAAGTATCTTTGCCCATAGAAACAAAAGCTTGCCCTGAGTCCTTCCCAGCACAGTGCATCTTGGGCGTTGTGAGCTGAAGCTGTTTGCTCTGGCTTTGACTTGTTTGTTTATTTCACAATGTCCTGACAAATCATGAACCTGAAACTTTTTGTTCACACTAACTCTATACTATGTATATAAATGCACACCTTTTTGTGCACTGTTTCCACTAAATAGTTATAAATTATAATTTATAATTCATTGTTATATTTAATCTCTCTCTCTCTCTCTCTCTCTCTCTCTCTCTCTCTCTCTCTCTCTCTCTCTCAATTTATATCCCAAAAATGAGTTTTTCAAGGAAAAAATTGGGCCAGGAGCCAAGACCTGTTCTTCACAAATTTAATATTGTGTAGGTCATCCTATCTCTTGGGATCTCAGTGACCTCATCTGTAGAAAAAAAAAAGAGAGCGATAAAGCCTTAGCTGCCTGTAGTGCTCAGTGAAGAATGTCTGTCTGTTGAGACAAACAAAAGCTATCCCCACCCACAGTAATAAAGCGCAGGGAGGAAAGCAGACCATAAAGCAAACAGCAGAGCGGCTTAAAAGCTCAAAATTTGTTTTCTCATTTCAAATAATTCTCTTTCCAGAAGGGGTGTGCAAAGACAGTTTCCTCCTGTAGCCCAGGCTGGTCTATAACTCACTTCTGGGTCCAGGCTGGTCTATAACTCACTTCTGGGTCCAGGCTGGTCTATAATTCACTTCTGGGTCCAGGTTGGTCTATAACTCACTTCCGGGTCCAGGCTGGCCTTGAGTATTGTTGCATTTTTTTACCTTTGCTTTTTACTCTTTGGGGGCCCCCACCAGCTCCCACATAAATACACAGAGATTTATTCTTTCTTATGAATGCCTGGCCTTAGCTTGGCTTGTTTCTAGCCAGCTTTTCTTAACTTAAATCACCCTGTCTTCCTTTTGCCTCTGGGCCTCTACCTTTCTCTCTTTCTGTAGGTATATATTTTTTCCTTCTTATTCCATGTCAGGCTGGGTGGCTGGTCACTGGCATCTCCTCTCCTCTTTTTCTTGCTGTTCCTCTCTCTCTCTCATTCTTCCCCTGTTTGTTCTCTCTGCCTGTCAACCCTGCCTATCCCTCTCCTGCCTCGCTATTGGCCATTCAAACTCATTAGACCAACCAGGTGTTTTAGACAGGAAAAGTAACACAGCCTCACAGAATTAAATAAATGCAACATAAAAGAATGCAACACACCTTCACATCATTAAACAAATGTTCCCAGAATAAATGACTATCACTTATCTTCAACTAATATTCCACAACACTTGAACTGACAGCAATTTCCCGGCCATCACCCATGTGTGATGAGATTATAATCATGCATCATTATACCTAGCTTAAAGTCATTCTTTTTTTAAAAAAAAAACATTTATTTTATTTTTAATTGGTGTGTGTGTGTGTGTGTGTGTGTGTGTGTGTGAACTTGGATGCCCACGGAGGCCAGAGAAATCTGATCCCCATGTGAGCCACCCAACAGAGAAGTTGGGAATGGAACTTGGGTCAACAACAGTGTGTGCTCTTAAGCACCGAGCCCTCTTTCCAGGCCTTAAATAATTCTGTTCCTTAGATTTAAATTTGTTTTATCTTAGGTGTGGGTGTTTTGCCTGCATTCATGTCTGTGCACTGTGTGTGTGTACCCGGTGCCTTCTGAGGCCGGAAGAGGGCATCTGTTCCTCCGGAACTGAGCAGTTGTGAGTCCCATGTGGGACTGAACTTGGGCTCTCTGGAAGAACAGTGTTCTTAGGGGAACAACTCCTGCCACCTAAATAATTCTTAAAGTCACAGTTTAGAGCGGTCAGAGTGACTTTGTAAAGCTCTCTGAGGCCTCACCACTACTTCTTGGTCTGTTGCCCATACAATACCACTCTAGTTCTAAAAATCCAAGACTGCTGCTGCCGGCTCTCCACTGTCACAGCAAGGCTCCAGACTGTGAGACCTACACAGAAACGAGTTTGTTCTGTCTCTCTGGAGACTCCCTGAATCAGTCTTCAAGGAAGCAGGCTACCTTCCCTAAAATGGTTTGTGCTACTGAGAAGGAAGGGGTGGTTTGGATATCAGCAGGGAAGCAGAAATCTGCACAGTGGAGCTTCCTCCTCTCACTTCTGAGCTTGGGTCCTGACAGTGACTTGAACCTCAGTGATGGGAGCAGACCTCCCATCTGACACTGCCTGGAGAAAGACTCAGTTTGTCTGCTTGCTGTGGGCTGTTCACCAGAGAAGACTGCTCACACGTGGGCTTACGGCAATGGAAAGTGTTAATTAGCTGGCCAGCGACTACACTGGGTCTCCAGGATCCCACCATAGCCCCCTGCCTTTCTCAGGATGGGCTTTTAAACTTCTGGACTGAAGGCCAGCCCTGATTAAATGTTTTCTTTTCTAAGAGTTGCCGTGGTCACGGTGCCTCTTCACAGCAGTAGAAACCCAAGACAGTTAATGGCCAGCGTTTATTGAGTCTTCATTAAAGACCTAAGCAATATTTAAATTAATTGTACCAGTTATATCTAGAATGAGAACGAAAGAGTGATCAGTAAAAAATGTAAGAGAAAAGAGAATTGTTGAGATGGCTCAGTAGACAATGGCTCGCACCAAGCCTGACGACCTAAGTTCTGTCATCAACCCATGGACAGAAGGAGGGAACTGATTTCTGCAGGCTTCCTCTGATCTCCGCACAAAATAAGAAAGGAGAGACAGTGAACATTAAAAGGCAAGTTAATTGGAGGTCCTAAGAAGATCATGGATTTTTATGCTTAAAATTCTTGTGTTTCACTGATAGGACACATGGCTGTGTCAGGTAGAACAAACTGCTCCCAATGGAAACTGGGGAAACCAGCCGGGCGGTGGTGATATTTTTAATCCTAGCACTTGGGAGGCAAAGGCAGGTGCATCTTGGTGAGTTTGAGGCCAGCCTGGTCTAGAATGAGTTCTGGGACAACCAGGGCTACACAAAGAAATCGTGTCTTGAAAAAACAAGCCAAAACAAAACAAACCAAAAAACAAAAACACCAAAAGAAGCAAAACACTTACCCTGCCATAAACTTGGAAATCATGACATGCTGTATCATGCACAGTTTCATTTTGCTCACGGGAAAAGCTTTAAAAGATTGGTTTAGACATTTCTTTAGATAGCAAGATTTTTACAGCATTTTAAAAAGTATTTATTTATTTTGTGTATGATGTTTTACTTGCGTGTATGCCTGTGCCCCACATGCAGGCAGTGCCCAAGGAGAACACCGAAAGGCATCGGATCCCCTAGGAATTGGAGTTATAAATGGTTGTGAGCCTGCAGCACCCCCTCCTGCCCTCATTTTCTATTTAGGTCCTGTTGCCTGGGAGTGTCTCCTAACCCTGTGACCTGGATTTCACAAGCTTTGGTGCTGGGGCTTTCCTGAGCTTACCAGAAGCTCGGGGAGGGAGTTCAGATTCGTGTTCTTTCCTCAAACTCTTTAAAATGGCTTGTTAACTAAAAGCACTGACAAGGGCCAGCTGTGGTGGAACGCTGCCAATCTGTGCTTTTGTCTTGTTCCTTAACTGTGCAAACATCATATCGAAATACTTCAGGAACTGAGCTAACACACTTGGCTGGTTAGGCCAAGCTCATCAATGTTCAAGCCAGATTGAAGCACTCTTTCTTAGCTGTGCCATTGCCCACTCAACAGAGCATGCAGTAATGTCTTTGGGAAGATGCCTGGTAGTTTAAAATATCATGCATCAGCAACTTTGGCCAGCTATGTTTCTGATAGACCTTCAGTGGAGAGCTCTAAAAACCCACACCTGGACTGGAGACGCCATTTAGTTGGTAGTGTGCCTAGTTGGAAACAGGAAGTGCTGGGTTCATCCCAGCATGTGGACCCACTGAATTCAGTGTTCTTACAGAGAGTCTTGAGTTGTGGACATCCTCCCAGTGGTCACTGAAACAGCTTGGACAGGCTGATGAAATGAGCACTCTAATAAACAAGGCTGCAGGAACCAACGGAAGTGGGCTGGGAAGTGGTTTAGTCTACAGAGTGCTTCTAGCTTGCACAAAGCCTTGGGGACAATCCCCACCACTGCATAAGCTGAGCGTGACAGTGCCCATCCATAATCTCAGCCCTCCAGGAGTTAGAGCCAGGAGAATCAGAAGTTCGAAGCATCTTTGGTTGTCACTTGGTTATCGAGGCCAGCTTATCTATAAATCAATAAATACACATTTCAAAAAATAAAACACAATTCTATGCATGCTAATGCATACCTATAATCGCAGCATTCAGGAGGTCGCTGTGAGTTTGACGCCAGCCTGAGCTATGTAACCTCTAATGCCAGTCTCTTTCTCGTGTTTGGTGTTAGGTATCATTTTGAGCCACACGAGAGAGACCAGAAGTGTGTCAGTGTTTCCCATGGACTGAAATCAGCTTTGCAGCTCTGCTTCCCTCCCTTCACCCTGTGGTGCCGAGATCAAGTCCCTCACCTGACAGAGCTAGACAGATGCACACGAGATAAGCTCTTGGCATCTGAGTTATACCCGTAGCCATTCCTTCCTTGGTGCACGTTGCTAGAAGTTGTGAAACATCTGCTCGGTTACCAACAGTTGCTGTTTGCCTCAGTGATGGGAGCATCTGTCATGTCAGCCCAGTGGTTGGGGAAACACTTTAGACATGTAGTCAGTTTCTGCTGCCCTTGACTGTGCTCTGAGGCTGCTCATAGGGAATCCTGTTGTCTCAGAACCAAGAGTAAGGTGGCTCTGTGCAGCAGCGTCCAGTCTAGTAAAGCAGTTAGTGCCCATCCATGAGATGATCAGGCTGTTCCTCAGACAATAGCGTTGGCCTCACCCAGGCCGGTTGCTTTATTTCTCTGTCTACGGAAGGACACCTGAAGGCAATACAAATATTTTTTCCCTTGTGAGTCTGGAAGTTTGAGTTGAGGGCTCCGTGCTTGCCAGGACAAAGCCCATCATTGCGCTGCATTCCTGCCGTTTGTTGGTTTGTACCCCGGAGGGAACAAACTCTCTGCAATCCCACTTCAGGCTTCCGGGTGCTAAGGTTGCATTGCGTACCACTAGGTCTGACTCAGTTTAGTCCTCTTGAAGATCAAATGGCCAACGAGACACAAAATGATGCAGACGATCTAAGCTATGGCAGTGAGAAACACCACAATAGAGTTTAAGGAGTGAGGGTAATAAAGCCCATGCTGTTGCTGTCAACTGGTCAACCGTTTCCCCCAACTAACTGAAAGACAATCCCCCATTTTTATATTAAGATTAAGGGTCATGTATTAAGGTGATTCACTACAGAATCAGTTATCTAAGTAAATTTAACCAGGTAGTCAATCTGTGCTGTTCTTGTAGTTGACTGTTGTGTCTGAGCACTGAGACCCGCCCTTTGGTTACCTGTATCATGTTCAACTTGCACAGTAAGCCCTAGTCAAGTAGAGGTTTAGTTAAAGACACTTAAAAGTTGTTTAACCTATTAATCTCATTACTGGTTTGAGCACAAGCAATTTTATTAGTATTGCTGAGTAGAAACCCAGAAAGACCTCTTCTTCACCCACTAATTTGCTAGTGGGATTTATGAACTTGAAGAACTTAAAGACTTCAGTAAAGTCAAACTGGATGTGATTGTCCGGCAGGCCTGCGAAAGACCGAAGGACCAAGAGTTCAAGATCATCCTCACAGAAAGTTCAAGGCCAGCCTGGGCTATAAGACAGCTTGTCTCAATAAAGGAAGAACAGTGAGTGTGGGAAATCTTCATGTTAAAAAAGTTCAGTGCCTGGCTTGTGTTGGTACAGCTACAGCTGTGGCTAATACAACTGGGTTCTGGCATACAGACCTCTGAGGCAGTGGGGACGGTAACTTAGCTAGTAAAGTACTTGCTATTCAAGAATGAGGACCTGAGTTTGAACCCCAGAACCTATGTAAACAGCTGGGCATGGTGGCAAATACTTGTAATCCCAGTGCAGGGGCTGTGAAGACAAGAGGATCCCTAGCCAGCCAGCCTAGTCTAATGTTGTATGAGGAATCTATATTTAAATAAATGCATGTATTCACATGTGACATAAAACCAGAAAGGAAGCTATGGGGGAAGGGGACCCGTGAGAGACGGAAGGTGGGAAAGTGCATGGGGTAAATATGAACAAAACACAGTGATGTACATGCATAAAATAGCAAGTTAAGCCCATCGTCTTGTACACTAACTGAGAAGTTCAACTGTAAGAAGCAGAGGAGGACCAATTTACAAAAATCTCGATAAAGGGGCTAGAGAGATTGTGCAGTGTTAAGCACTCTTGCTACTTTTGCGGAGGACCCGAGTTCAGTTCCAAGCATTTATTTAAATATAGATTCCTCATACAACATTAGACAAGAATGCTTTCTCTCCCCCTTTCACTCATAACCTCTTATGTTCCCTTTCTTTCCATTAGTCTCCTTGTTTCCCTCTTGGGCTAAATGTTTACTTCCTGTTGTTTGTTTTTTGAGACAGAGTCTCTGCACCTAGTTTGGCTTTAAACCCACCACATAGCCCACGCTGGCCTTTGGCAATCTTTTTACCTTAGCCTTCCAAGTGCTGGAATACAAGAGAGAGCTACCATATATTACTCTAAAATGTTTTCTTTTTTATTGACTTTTATTGAGCTCTACATTTTTCTCTGCTCCCCTCCCTGCCTCTCTTCTCCCCTTCAATCCTCCCCTAAGGTCCCCATGCTCCCAATTTACTCAGGAGATCTTGTCTTTTTCTATTTTTCATGTAGATTAGATCTATGCATGTCTCTCTTAGGGTCCTCATTGTTGTTTAAGTTCTCTGGGATTATGATTTTGGGCTGGTTTTCTTTGCTTTGTTTAAAAACCACCTATGAGTGAGTACATGTGATAATTGACTTTCTGAGTCTGGGTTACCTCACTCAAAATGATGTTTTCTAGCTCCATCCATTTGCCTGCAAAATTCAAGATGTCATTCTTTTTCTGCTGTATACAGTACTCCACTGTGTAAATATATCACATTTTCCTTATCCATTCTTCGGTCAAGCGGCATTTAGGTTGTTTCCAGGTTCTGACTATGACAAACAAAACTGCTATGAACATAGTTGAGCACATCTCCTTGTGGCACGATTGAGCATCCTTTGGATATACACCCCAAAGTGGCATTACTGGGTCTTGAGGAAGGTTGTTTTCTAATTTTCTGAGAAATTGCCACATTGACATCCAAAGGGGCTGTACCAGCTTGTATTCCCACCAGCAATGCAGAAGTGTTCCCTTTTCCCCACAACCTCTCCAGCATAAGTTGTCATCGGTGTTTTTGATCTTGGCCATTCTTTCAGGTGTAAGATGGAATCTCAGAGTTGTTTTGATTTGCATTTCTCTGATGACTAAGGATGTTGAACATTTCCTTAATAAGCAGCTTAGAAGTCAAAGCTTTGTTTCTTGTCTTTCTAATCTTAGATGGAAAACATTTCTCTTCTCATCTCCTCGCTCTCTCTTTCCCTCTCCTTCTTCCTTCTTGGTTTTTGAGACAGGATCTTGCTGTTGCCCTGGCCGGCTGGGATCTTGCTGTGTAATTCAGGCTGTTCTCAGATGTGGTCTTCCTAGCCTGCCTTGCCTCCCGAGTGCTGGGATTAGAGCTATGCACCACCACACCCAGCACCGTCTGTCTGCTTCGAGGCAGAGATTCATCAGGTAGGCCCTGCTGACCTAGTGTTTTACAATCCTCCTGCATCGGTCACCAGAGTACTAGAATGCTAGGCCCCTGCTAACTCATCAAGCTCTCCCCGATTTTCCTCTTCTAAAATCAATGCTTTCTTACATTTATTTATTTACTTATTTGTTGTATGTGTGTATCAGCCTTTTTCCACTGAACCATCTTGCCAGCCATCCCCTGGTTTTCTTTGGTCATTTCAATGTTTGTTTTGTAAGTTATAATCTGTTCTCACCCCATTTCCTAGAGGTGCTTTTCCTTCTCCTCTTGAGAGTGAATGTACAATTGAGGTGGCACCAGGAATAACAAAGAAGAAAACCACTGCTATGTTTACAGGAGAGAGGGGCAAGACCGAGACGATGATGGGGAGAAACACAAAACTGTTGTGTTGCTGTCTCTCAATGGTGCGGATGGCCGTGGAGCCTGTGTGTTCTCAGCAAGCTCTCCACCACTGAGCTTCACTTCCTCAGCCACACAGGACGGCTGGGCAGATGATATCAAAGAACATTCTGTAGGTGCCATTTTGCTACAAGCTGCTTCTCGAAGCTCAGGTCCTTTTGTTTAGACTAAAGCAAGCTTTCTGAATTGTGACTGCTTGTTCCTGATTTCAAGGACTTTATTACAATAACTATCTTAAGCGCGTGATTGACGCTCTTGGAACAGATTCGCATTTCAGAGAAAAGCTCCAGAGAACGACGTAGAGGAAACAAGGCTGAGCAGAGTTTAACAATGGGCGTGACAGACACTCAGCCAAGCACTAGAAAAACAAGAAGAACCTTTTGTAGGAAAGATGTGGAAAACCACACTGAAAAATAGAGGGCCTGGGTGCATCTGTGTGTTACATTACAGAGATGTGTGGAAGATAGACGTGTGGCCCATAGGAAGTGAGGGGAGAAGGCAGGAAGTCATTGTCCCCCACGGAGACGGTGCCAGAGTTTAACTGCAGAAGGAAGAGGGAAAGGCTGGATGGTGTATGAGCCAACTGTGCAAGGGTTGTGACTCATTCCTAGTTGAACCTGGAGTCTGCCTTTTGGAATTTGAGGGAATGAAGTCTCCTTTGAACCTAACAATCCAAGCATTTGGGGTGATTAAAAAATGTCATTTAATAATTAAAACTCTAAAAGTCTATATCACCTTTTATGTCTTGAAAGCCACAATAAGAAATCCCATAGCCTCCACAATCCAACACTTTCTGACCACTGACAAAGATGCAAGGGGTGGGAAAATATCTATCATATATTTTTATGTTTCATTCACCGAATTATTTCTATATACACACAGACACAGACACACAGACACGCAGCCTTTAGAGTGTAGATATCAATTGTCTATGTGAAATGCAAATAAATTTTGTCCTGGACCCGATTCCCAAGATCTCTCATTATGTATGTGCAAATATCTCAAGCTTTTTTAAAAATCTGAAATTCAAAACCATTTCTGGTCCCACACATTTTGGATAAGGCATACTCACCCCACACTAAGAAGACCCCCATGGTCCCATACGTTAATGACCCTGACATCAAGAGTTTGTACCCTCCTCAGGCTGTCTAAGCAGACAAGCTGAGCCGGAGGCCGAGGTGCAGAACCCTGTCCCAGGAAGCAGCAGCCATTGCAAGAACAAAACCACACAAAGACCTAAAATTTTGATTTCTTTCTATTAGAGCGACTGACTGTTTTCAGACTTTGCTTGTTCAGTGAGTTCCCCACCCCCAACCCCCCCACCCCCACCCAGCCTTGGGTCTCCAGAAAAAGAGGGACCATATTCCTTACAGATGTAAGTAGGGCAGCTCCCCGGCACAGCGTTTATTCTAGTGTGTGACCTTGCTGACCCCTTTTGTTCTGGGGCAGCAGCATGCGGCTGGAGAGTTACAGAAGCATGCTCATTGGCCTCGCTGGATCCTGGCCGAGAGCCCGGATCTCTGGCAGGCCCTTTGTCCTCGCTTCCCCACTCCCAGCATCCAAGACTCACGTGTGCTTGGCTCTCCGGAAGACCTCAAGAAGCCCCTCTTCCTCTGCCCTTTTTTCCAGTTTCCTGTGAAGATAAGCAAAGTCAAGCGAATCACCGTCTTTTCCCACCCACTGGTCCAGTGATTCTGCCTTTGCTGATCATTTTACCGTGTGACTGATGGCCAGGGCTCCTGCCGAAGCTCCTCTCCTCCATTTGCACGGGGTCCTGGTCTCTCTCCTTTTCAAGGACATTCTGCCTGTTGTTGAGTCCCTTTATCTCTGAGGTCCAGTTTCTTCTCTCTCCTGGGCCTCTCCCATTAGAGTGTAGACAGTTTCCTCTCTTCTAACCTGGGAAGCAAACCCAGCCTTCTGTCATTGCGGAGTTTTATTCTTCTAGAGTCAGGCTGTCTCCAGAGTCCTGTCCTTCCCTTTCTGTTTGTCTCCATCTTTTATTTTCTCCATAACTTGTGCTGATTGTTCTCTAGCCTCTGCCGTCCCAGTGTAGCCCACCCCGTCAGGGGACCTCAGTCCTGACCAGTGCAATGTGGCCTTTGGAACTCTGATACTGTTCACATCTTCTCTTCAAGTCTTTGGGAATCTCTGCTGTTCCTCTTCAAGTGTGAACGCGACAGTTCCTGGCCCTGCCCTTGGCCGCGTTCACCTTCCTGCTTCCATTCTTTCCTAGTGTGGGTGATAGTTGTGTGGCTGGAGAAGACTGTGGGGTCACTGGCAGTGAGATCAGGATTTATCCCAACCACTTGTACTGGCTTTTTTGAACCATTCTCTTCAGAGGGATAGCTTGCTCAGCCTAGGTATAGTGCAGAGGGCCTTGGTCCTGCCCCAAAACAATGTGCTAGATTTTGTTGACTCCCCATGGGAAGTCTTTACCCTCTCTAAGGAGTGGATAGGGAGTGAGCTAGGGGAAAAGGTGGGGGGAACAAGAGGAGGGGAGGGAGTGGGAACTGAGATAGGTATATAAAATGATAAGAGACAGTTTTCTCTTAAATAAACAAACAGAGCCGAGCAGGAGAGCCATCAGGGGCCCAGACAAGACAAACCTCAGCATTGTTTAGTAGGGCCTCTCTAACCTTGCCTCAAATCTCTTGACTACTGTTTGGTCATGGAAAGCTGCCGGCCGTTTCTAAAAGCCCCTGGGCTTTGCTTATGGCTGGCTCTGTTGGCATTTGTGTAAGAACAGTGTGTGTTGAGCAGCTGTCGGTGGTTCAGCAACACTGGTGTTAAATCCTTGTGTAAGGAGAACCATTGCTTAGCCCATACTTCATAAGCATACCTACGCGAGAGACCAGATATTTATTTATTTATTTATTTATTTATTTATTTATTTATGACTTTTTGAGACAGGCTTTCATGCAGCCTAGGCTGGCCTCATACATAAACTCTGTATAGTGACTATAACCTTGAACTCAACCTTCTGGCCTCTCCTCCCAACTTCTTTGGATGGCAGGAGAGCACCCCAAGGCCTGGCTAAGAGGGCAGCCTTTATCAGAGAAATAACCGAAGGAGAATAAAAATAATGGCAACCCTTATACAGGAGCAAGAGCTGGGGGGAACCCGCGTGGAAGACAAGACTTTATCTTGTTACCAACAACCAGCAGCAGCCTGTGCCTAGGAGCCGGTCTCACTTGCTGCCTTCTGCTCTGAGTTGCCATCCTCAGTGCCCAGGAGCAGCTGGGAGACTGTTCTAGGGAAAGAGACTAAGTTTATTATGTTTGGCCAAAGGTCACATTATGAACAAAATAATCAAGCAGTACTTTTTTTTAAAAAAATATTTTTTATTGTTTATTGGTGTGAAGGTGTCAGATCCCCTGCAACTGGATCTTCAGACAGTTGTGAGCTGCCATGTGGGTGCTGGGAATTGAACCCAGGTCCTCTGGAAGAGCAGTCAGTGCTCTTAACCACCGAGCCATCTCTCCAGCCCCTCAAGCAGTACTTTTAAAACTTCTCCTACTTACCACCCAGCTGGAACAGAAAAAAATGACAGCGAATCACTCCCTTAGGGCCAACAGGAGAGCTGAAGTTTGAACCTTGTGTGTGATTTTCTTCCTTCGCTTGTTAAGGAAAGTAAGCCATTGTAAGTTGATATCCATTTTCACTTCAAATACATCTATCTTCATTAGCATCCATGTCATATTCTACGTATTTGAAGTGGAAAAATGTATGTTAATGAAAATGGAAAAGTTCTCTAAGTTTGTCATGAGTGAATATTTTTAATTGCCACATAATTGGATAACCTTCATTATGGTGCAGTTATTTATTTCAAAATTATTCACAGTTATTTATGATCACTTATATTGATCTTACTACAGAGCGTTTTTAGATTGTTAATCTATGATGAACTAATCATAGTTTTAAAAGGAAAACAGTGTATCTGTAATAAGAAGAGCATTTGGATAAAGGAAAATACACTTAAACTTCAAGTATATTTCTTTTGACCAGACAGGTCAAGTCACGAGGACTGCCAAAGCTTAGAAGAAAATGCTAACTGAGCATCTGTCTCACCTCTCAACACCTTTCTTTTCTCTTCACTCAGTCAATACTTTAAAGCATATTTGGCAGCAAGGAAGAGACCTTTAACGTGACAACACTGTTTTGACATGTGTATTCAAGACAAAACCAGAGTTAGCCACTCCTCCCATTGTTCTGCACTCTCACTAGCTGACTCAGCTGGGATGCCGGGATGCTGGGATGCTGGGATCTCGGTGAGCAGGTGTGCACCGGAGGCCTCACTGTCCAGCTCTGGGTCCGGGTGCTTTCTTCAGGACTGTCGGCTGCCTCTGTGTCCTGGGAAGCTGCTGGGCTGACATCTGCTTGTCAATGCACCCTTTCCCTTATTCTTTTTTGCTCATGTCCATCTCTTGGAGATTGTTTGTTTGATTGATTGATTGATTGATTGATTGATTGATTTGGTCTGTTTTAACCTTCTTTCTTCCTCTGCTTGGTCATTCTGAGCTCTATGATGCTTTTGAGCTTTGGAGGCCATTTTGGATCTGTTTTTAAGCCTCCATGGCCACGGCTCCAGTTGACCGGACAATTGCTTAGATTTTTTTTTCTCGAATCTCAGATCTCAAAATTAAATATAGTAATTTAGAGGTGGTGCATGCCATTAATCCCAGCACTTGAGAGGCCCTGAATTTGATTACCAGCATCCCCCCCAAAATAAAAACTTAGTAGTAAAAAAATTTTCTGGCACAAAGCTATACATTATTTTTGGTAAAAATTTGTTCACACTAGAATTATTTCATGCTAATTGGGCAGATTTTTAATACTGTAAGGCTAAATGCAAACCCGTTTTTCATACATAAAATGCTTGTGGGTGATCATGATTTCTAAATTAACCTAATGAAAGTGGGTTAGGAAATAACTATTCTCTTTAGAGTGAGGTTTTGAAGAGGCCACTTCTGGTCTGCGCATAAATTTTGATCACTGTCTTGCAGCTGTCCTAAGCAATCAAGACACTGATAAGGAGTCAGAGCAAGAGGGTGAACTCCATGTTAGTACAAGATTTTTATCCCCAAGTGCCTGCAAGGGTAGTCTACCCTCAAGCTGAACTGCTTCAATGGAATGCTTTATAGACATCTGAGACAAAGCCTCACAGCCCAGGCTGACTTTGACCCTGCTTACCCCTCTGCTGTCTGAATGCTGGAGCAGTAGGCATAGACCTCCCTGCCCAGCAACAACTCCGGACTTTTTTAACTTGTTGGTGCTTGAACAGACTGAAGCCCAAGTCCAGTTTGCTTGTCCTTTCTGGGAGAGATATGGAGGGAAGACAACTTGGAAATGTGGCATTTAAAGCTAATAAGAACATATGGGATTTTTTTTTGAGATGGGGTATACCACAATTAATAAAAACCCAGAGACTGATATTGGGGTTCAACCTGAACATCAGAAATGCAAAGTACCCAGCCACCTCAGGTAAGGTAAGAAAATGACAATCCTGCCTCCAGGAATCCTCAGACTAAAACTGAGCCTGAAATCTGTCTCTTCCTATTTTATATTCCTTTCTAGTGCTGGGATTAAAGGCATGTACTATTACTGCCACGTTTTTATGGCAAACTAGAATTACTACTGGGATTAAAGGTGTGTGTCACCACTGCCTGGTCTGTAAGGCTGATACGTGGGGCTGTTTTGCTCTCTGATCTTCAGTCAAGTTTTATTTATTAAAATACAAATGAAATACCACTACAATGGGGTCTCATGTTGGTGATCCCCTGCCTCTGACTCCCTAGTACTGGGCTTACAGGAACCCTCCATGTCAAGGGTCCCTAACTTTTTCAAACCTTATTTCCTGAATGAGCAGTTAGCTATGAATTAATAAGCATTTCTCAGAAATTGCAGAACTGAGCCAGGACAAGCTGCAGTGACCGCAGACGGTGCTAATGGGAGAACTGCGAGCTTACGGCTTCAGCACTATCGGCCGCTTACTGAGAGAACAACCCCATACCAGTGAGGTTCCAATTTAAGAATTTAGAGCCTTCCAAATATTGCTTACTGAACTATGCAGAAAACAATAGCCTCTCCCAATGACGGAAGTTTACAAATCTTGACTGTACTGTTTTTTAGGGTAGGTGTTAACTGTGGTCCTGCACTTGCTGAGAAATATCCTATACCAGCTTGGACGTCAGCTGCCATGACAGGCATTCTATGCCTCCACGTCCATCTTCCTGGTTACCCTTTCTACGGCATGGCTGTGAGACCGAGTTTGGTTTTGTCCTGCTAGGAACTGAACCGAGGGTCCGACGCATACTGTGGAAAGGCTCTATGGCCTAGCCACATGCCCAAATCTTTTTTTTTAAAAAAAAGTTTTAGATCTGTAAAGCTTTATTTGAGAGGACCTACATGACAAATTTAAAGTCTAGGGAAGAACTTGATCTCTGGGTTTCACAGGAGCTGCAACTTTGATCCCAAAGCATTCATAAATATGGACGGTGTAACAGACTTTTCTTTTTAAAAGATCCCATTGAGAATGGTAAATGATCGCCGCCACAGGGCGGATTCCCTCTCCCCGGAGGCACTGACATCCTCTCAGCCCAGTGCATCAGGGATGTAAGGTTACTGCATCATCCCAAATGGATAGTTTAATATCTGCACTGAACAGGAAGGCTTATGGTCCAACTGTTAGGCTCAAACCTGGGACAAATGGCTACTGGTGTTCCTGTTTAATATACCAAAGTAAACCTGTCTGCCGGGTTCTCCCAGCATCCCTCAGTCCCAACCTGTTACAGAGTGGCTGATGTGGTAGTTTAAATGTCATCGGGCCCCATAAGCTCATAGGGAGTGGCACTGTTAGGAGGTGTGGCTTTGTTGGAGTATGTGGGGATGGCCTTGGGTCACACTTTGGGGTTCCCTATGCTCAGGATACCTCTCAGTCCACTTCCTGTCGTGGTGTGTCTTCACAGAAGTAGAAGCCCTAACTACGGCTTACTCTCTACCCTAGACGTCTCCAGCGCAGGGGCCTGGCTGTCCTTCCCTAGATGATCCAGCCATTTTGGTTACCTGGCCCTTTACCCTTGGCCTCTTGGTCTGCCTCTCCCCTCTCCCTTCCCTTCTTCTTCCCACATGGCTCAGGGTCTTGTCCATCCTCGACTCTCCCAGATGTCTCTGCCTCTGGCTAAGTCTTCCTTTTATCGACAATCTACAATAAGCTTTCTCCTCCACCACACCTAGGAGCGGTCATGTCCCTCCTTTTCATTTCATTTTCCCCCGTTTATCTGGTGCTGGAACCTGGGATTAGTATATAACCGGCAAGGAACTCAGCCCATCTGAACCAGATGCCCGTCTGACATTCCTGGGGTCTGTACGGATCGTTTGTTTCTGCTGGCTTCTGCCATCCATCAAATTTGACCCCAAATGCTAGCGTCTGCCTTCTCAGCTACTTCTGCCTCCACGATCTATTTTCCTCTGTCCATTTCATCACAAAGTTTATCGGAAAGCTTCTTTGCGATGTGGTTCTGAGTGCAGCCCTCGAGTTGGACCGCCAGTGGGGAGAGCTGCTTCAGCAGCTGATTTTCCTGTGCAAATGAGATTGTCTACTTTCATCTTTATTAATAGTGGCATTTTCAAAACCTTTCTAGACTCATGAGTAGATATATATCAAAGTGTTAAAATATTTATTTTACAATTCTTCTGATTTTGCTATTCTGTGGAATCTTTCATAAGTAGTGATTTATCATTTGCATAATTTCAAAGTTATGACTCAAATGATTTGAAAATGAGAGAGGAAAAAATCCATCTTGTCCTCTTTGCCAGCTCCTATGAATCATTGTGTTTAACACATTATTTTGTTCAGCTTTGGCCAGTCCATTTTAAATGTTCAGTTCTAGTGATGTCAGAGTGTATGCAATAGAATTAACTATCTCTGCACTTGAGGCTCTCCTGGGTGCGATGAGAAATATGTGGATAGTTTTGGTCATTCCGTTATGATCCATGATGACACAAATTCCTCAGTTCATACTTGGGGTTGCTTTACTTTTTACCCTTCTCGCTGGGGGCTGCTACTCTGTAGGTATTTCTTTAGAGCAGTCAAATATTGGGGCCTTTGTTTTGAGACAGGGTCTCCTGACTGGAACCTGCAGGCATAAGGGTTCCGAATGGGCAGGTGTCAAATGGGAGGACCAGAGATGAGAAAGAGAAGACAAAACCAGCATCTGGGCCCAAGAGGTCCTGTGGAAGCTGATCTCAAGCAGGGTTATTCAGAAACACAGCCTTATATATACCATTTGCAGGCCAAGGTCAGCGGAGAGCTAGGTCCGAAAGAAGACACAGCATTGGATGGATAGCCACAGTCCAGTGGGAAAGAGTTGGGACCTCAGAAACCAAAATCTTGACTCATTTGAGGAACTAGCCTTAGCTTCAGCCTGGCCTTGTCCAGTTTGGTCCTGGACAAGGACCTTTGACCTTTCATCAGGGCCTCTGAGAAAGTCTTCTGTAGGCCAGGCTGATCTCTGACTCACCATATAGCTCGTGGTTCTTCTGCCTCTGCCTCCCAATTCCTTTTTTCTCTTAAAAAAATCTCCCCCCCCCCCCGTTTCTCTGTGTCGCTGTCTCTCTCGCTCCTCCCCCGTCTTTAATTCTGGGATAAAGCCTCAGATCCGTTCTTCACTTCCTAAGTGCTGGGATCACAGGTATATGCCACCATGCCTAGCAGGTTCTATTCATCATGTTCTTAATAATCCCAACACTTAAATGGTGGCATTGAGTGGGCTGGAGAAGTGGCTCAGCAGTTAAGAGCACTGGCTGCTGTTGCTCATGACTTAGGTTCAATTCCAGCATCCACACAGTGGCTCACAACCGGAGTCTGCAGCTCCAATTGCACCTGGTTGCACAAATCAGATACCCGTTTCAGACTTCCGCAGACACCCTTTCTGGACTCTGCACCAGGCAGATTACCTAGCCTGTCTGTCTGTCTGATGAGCCTCTGGGGTCCTCCTGAGTCACCTCGCAGCACTGGGGTCACTAGTGTGCACCGGTGCACCAGCTTGTTTGATGCATGCTGGAGACCTGAACTCAGGTCCTAATACCTGTGCAGGAAACGCTACTGACCCAGCTGTTGCCCTAGCCCTGAGAATGTGCTCTCTATTCTAAATTTTGTAAAAACAAAAATGCTACAGCTCAAGGATTACTTTTAATTCTTCTTTTCTTATTTAAATATTGAGCCACGGCCAGTATCTCAGTCCACCTCCTCTTGCCCGGGGATCACGATGTAGCTCCTTCTCCAGCCCCCGGTCAACCTGCATGCCTCCATGTACCACCATGATGAAAACAGACCGAACCTCTGAAACTGTAAAGCCACCCAATGAAACACTTTCCCGTGGAAGAGTCGCTATGGTCATGGTGTCTCTTCACAGCAGTAGAAAACTGAACCTTTTGTAAACCTTGTGTAAACATGTTAACTAGAACTGTTCTCTTCATTTTAAATTTGGAAATAAAATTCTGTTAGCCTGGAGATGAGATTTAATTCTCTCGGTTTATTTTGATCCTTGAACTATTTTCAAAATTATAAATCAATAACTGGGCTTTGAGACAGAGGTTTTATGTAATGTTCGCTAATGTTTTGTTATTTTAAATTCATTGCATGGATAGTAAAATTCTCCCAGCATAGTACTTGTTGAAAATATTGTTCGAATTAATGTCTGTGTATGTTCATTTTAAATTATATGAAAACGAGGTAAATGCATATTTATTGTAATTTCTGTTTTTGGCATGGGTTTGTATATGTTGCATGCATGGGGGTGGGTGCACACATGCAGTGTGTGCATGGTGGAAGCAGAGGTTGCTGTGTTGGTCAGTGATTCTCCACGTTGTTCACCGAGGCAGGGTCACTTGCTGATCCTAGAGCTCATCCAGTCAGCTACTCTAGCACGCTAGCTAGCTTGCTCCTGAGATCTGCGGCCACCTCTAGTGCTGGGGTGACGGGTGGAACGATGTGGGAGCTGGGGTCTGAACTCTGGTCCTCGGTCTTTACGCTCGGAGCCATCTCCTCGGACC